>NC_082695.1:80002925-80304510 GCF_949987515.2 Delphinus delphis | reverse complement strand
CTTTCTTGGATATGAAGTCTATCAGGAGTAGGCTGTCAATCTTGTTTCATTTGTTTTTTCTTTTTCTCTATGAAGAACTCTTAATCCTCAGTTCTCACATTGTTTCTCCTGTAGACGTAAGACAAAACCTCTCTAAATATTGCCTAAGTACTTTTTCTAGAAGATTTATCTGTTTCCTGCTGTGCTCTTTCTGATGGTAATTTTCTTTCATAGGCACACAGTCAATTTTCTTGGGAGTCAGAAATGGTTTCAAATATTATATCAATTCCTAAGGCTCTTAAACTTGGGCAAATCTCCTAATCCTCCAGTTGATGCTTTTTCTACTTTTCCTTTTCCCTGTTTCTATAGTATAGTTAGTAGGGTCATTACTTTAAATGTACATATAATTTTACCTGTTACATTTTTATGGAAAATAAATTAGGCACCAATATTTTGTTCCGGAATATTATGCCTTATTAAAAAACCTTAGCTTTCTGAAGAAAATGCTTTCATTCTCTTTTAAAAATTATAATATCCAAAATAAAACCTTTGAATTCTGTTCATACACAATGGTAACTAATAATTCACTGAGTTTCTTTGTATAAATGCTAATGTGTGCCTTTCTTTGGGAAAACTGAAGATGACACAGTGATTATTAAACTTGCGGTATAGGGTAAGGTTGTAACATTAAATCACACAGTTATATGAATTCAGTTATCATTAATACATTACGGTCACTGCAATAAGTTTCATTATTTTTTTCCAAAGATGATGGGATAGTCAAATAATTCAGTCAAAGAACTGATGATTCATTAATTCTGGAAGTGTATTGTGAAAATTACATATTTTGTCCATTAACTTGAAATATTGTTTTCATCATACATTTTTACATGGACTTGAGTCTACTTCTGAGCCCCTCATTTATCTATCAACTAGCACAACAGTTGTTTTCACAATCTATTAATTTTGTGCCCATTTGATATTCCCCTCCACTCATCTTGGTATCACTGCAACAGTGGTGGTTCTGATGCCACCGCCTTGCCACAAGCAAGCTTCTGCAGCCTCATTCTGCGTTTTTTTTTTGTTTGTTTGGTTTTGACCTGAAGGTAAGGAAGGTCATCCAAGAAGCACAAAGAGGCTGCCTAAAATCTTGGACTATTAAGGCCCCCAGAGGTAACAGTCAATCAAATGGGATGGGAGTTAGTAGATACATTTCTTCTTACCGTATCAGAGGAAAAAGCTGAGGTGCATCCTTCCTGGATCCCCAGAGGATCCCCCACAGGAATGAGCACCATGTTCCCACAACAGTGCAGATCAATTATGCATGCTTCCTCGTCCTTCCCCTCTTCCCATCTCACTCTCCTCAGTCTCTCCCCTAGTTCCTGAAATTACCTCCCAAATAATGTGCTTAAAACCGAACTTTTGTTTCAGGCTCTGCTTTTGGGTGCAAACAAAAGTAAGGTAGATATAATGAAAGTGGCCTAAGAAAGCAGTCCCTCAGGATAGAGTTATTATTTGTCCGTGTAGTATGTTTTATTTATTTATTTTCTGATTTACATTTTTTAGTTTCAGAAGTACAACACAGTGATTCAAAATATTTGTAGTTTATATTCCATTTATAGTTATAAAGTATTGGCTTTCTTCTCTGTGCTGTACAATATATCCTTGTAGCTTATTTATTTTATACACAGTGGTTTGTACCTCTTAATCCTCTACCCCTATCTTGCCCTTCCCTCTTCCCTCAACCCACTGGTAACCACTAGTTTGTCCTCTATATCTGTGAGTCTGTTTCTTTTCTGTTACATTCACTAGTTTATTTCTTTAGATCCCACATATAAGTGATATCATACAGTATTTGTCTTTCTCTGTCTGACTTATTCCATTAAACATAATACCCTCCAGGTCCATCCAAGTTGTTGGAAATGGCAAAATTTCATTCTTTTTTTATGGCTGAGCAATATTCCATTATATATATATGTAAATGAAGGCACTATGAACATTGGGGTGCATGTATCTTTTGGAATTAGCGTTTTTATTTGCTTTGGATAAATACCCAGGAGTGAAATTGCTGGATCATATGGTTCTATTTTTAGTTTTTTGCAGAGTCTCCTTACTGTTTTCCACAGTGGCTGCATCAATTTACATTCCCACCAACACTGTGCAAGGGCTCTCTAAAGTCAATGAGAATGAAAGAATTCTAAATCAGCAGAATCCAGGTGGTGACACTTACCTGTCAGGGGCATGGTTGACATAATTACTGTCGTGATCAGCAATATTGGGGTGTCAGTGAGTGTGGCCTGCAGGGATATATGGTGAGGTCTAACAGACCTTGCCTGGTGCTCCTACAGACCATGTAGATGAGAAGTCCAGTAGGATACTCCTTACCTGTACAACCAGAAAAAAATTAAGTGCAACTAAATAGAAGACTTATGTCATCTACTAAAAGGGAAAATTGTGAAGCCTTGCCCAGTTTTTCACCTGAGCCAGATCTCAGGTCTGAGACCCATTGGTTGTGGATTGGCTGGTTCCCTATGAGAAATGACCCTGAAATATCATTACAAATAAAAACAATAAATACTCTTTCAAATCTTATCCAAATTTATCTGTGCCCATTAGTCAGCTGGATCGCACACTGGAGGAAAAGAATGCCAGGCTAGGTGAGAGCAGTTGAAAATAGAAGGGGGCCCCAAATGCCAGCACGACCAGGCAGTTAGAGTGGAGGCAGATGGCGCTTATGTGTGAATAGAATCCTGGCTGGAGTCTCTCGCTGTGGGTCCTCTGTCATCATTGCCTTGGTCCTCAAGTACATAATTGGAATGAATCTACTTAGCAGCTGGCAGAGCCCTTAAATTAATTTCCTTTCCTGCAGAGTAAGAGCTGCCACAATAGAAAAAGCCAGTTGGAGGTCCCAGAAACTGCCCTCCCAACCCTAACCATGATGATAAAGCATAGTGATTCCTCACAGCAGTGGAATTGTAGTTAGTGACACTATCAAAGACATTGTCCTGCCATATCTATTCTGCAGCCCCTGCAACTACCAAATAGATGTTTGCACAAGAGTGGGGACTGTTGTAATCTTAACCAAGACGTTGCTCCAGCTGCAGCTGTGGTGCCAGATATGTCTTTTCTAAATCAGGTCAGCAAGTTAATGTGGCAAATGTGTTCTTTACAAAGCCTTTTAGAAAATGGAGAAAAGAGTTAATAAATAGCTTTTACGTGGGAAAATTACTGAGGCTATTTAAACTCCTCTGCTCTTAGTCACAGTATAGTCCACAGGAACCCTGGTTGTCTTGAAATTTTGAAGAGAATCGTGAAATTCAGCTAATTGTCCCTGCTGTAACAGGAAGTGGCGAGTAGTCTGGATGTCCCAGAAAGGACACGTTCTGGTGCTGGCTTCTGAGGGGAACGTAATTCGTTTTGGTTCTGAAAGTCGTAGAGAAACTTTAATTGAACAATTGTTACCAGAAGAACTGCTGCCTGGTGTAACCAGAGCCTGTTAGGGGGGAGCCTACGGGAATGGCAGGCAAATCAGATGCCACCTGGAAGCAGAGAGAAAGGAGCTAGTGGCTTCTTTCCCCTCCAGGCCTATAGTCGTCCTTTGGCTGTCTTACTAGCAGAGCCTAACAGTAAGCAAGCTGGAAAAACAGAATGGGGATTGCCCAGGTTACGTGTACAAGGGTGCATTTGGAGCTGAGAGACAGTGGCTTAATCACTGGCACAACCATGCTGTGGCAGCTTGGTCAAGTCCACTTTGTTGGCTCTCTCTGCTTTCCTGAAACCTTGTCCTCACTTCTTCACTCTGGCCTCTTAGGGTCACCTTCCGAACAAACTACCCATATTAATGTCCTTGCTTTAGTATCTTTTTATATGGCAGAAACTGCTACAGATTGAGTGTGTCCCTTCAAACTTCACATGTTGAAACTCCCAGTGTTATGGTATTAGGAGCTTGAGTCTTTGGGAGGTGATTAGGCCATGAACGTGGAGCCCCCATGTATGGGGTTAGTGTTCTGATAAGAAGGCGCCTGAGAACTTGCTTACTGTCCCTCTGCTCTCCGTCATGTGAGTAATACAAAAAGACAGTCATCTGCAAACAAGGAAGCATGCTCTTACCTGACACCCCCTCCATTGGCACCTTGATCTTGGACTTTCTAGCCTCCAGAACTGAGAGAAATAAATGTTTGTTGCTTAAGCCACCCAGTCTATAGTATATTTGTTATAGCAGCCTGAACTGAGACAGAACCCAAAATAATAAAATAAAACATAATAGTGACTCATATTTAAAACACACAAAATTGTATCCTTCACATAAATTCACAACAAAAAATTCAGTTTTTAGAAAATAATATTTTCCTTACATAATCTCCAACCAATCATGCCTCAAGTCAATAGTCATCACTCAGTTCAATTAAGCTCTAGTTTACCTGAAGAGATTTACTGGAATGCAGTCTTACATGGTATTCAAACTCATCCCATTTTAATTATGATTGAATTGATCAGTGCTTTTTGTCAATTACAAGATGCACTGAAATGAGGGTAAGTATTAACCTTAGCATTATTGAGTCAGTACCTAACTATGAGCTCAGCAAACCTTTATAGCAAAGCAGAAAGCTACTTCTGAACTTTACCTTTTCATATTATTCATATTATAAAGAACCCATGAAAAATTTCATTTGGTGTAATATTTCTGAAGATTAAAAGTCTAGTTAAAAAGCAAAGAGTATTTCCAAGTGATATACTTAATTCTACATTTAATTGCTTTTACTATCCACCATAAATTCCCACTTTCTTCTCTCTGAAGCTACAGTTCAATAGCTCAGAACCCTTAATGGGAAATAATCCTCTTTGAATTGACTTTAGCTTTTGAGTATCTTGGACTGACTTTTTTTTTTTTTCATGGAGTTAAACTTCTATATTCTACACATAAAATTAAGTTTGCCTCTCTGAGTTTTAACAATTCAATTTAGTGAATTGAAATCTTTAAAGTTTATCATAGATTTACCAGTTTGGTCTTTCCAAATGTGTATTTTGCATTTATAATTGAAAGTGGAGTGGATAAATTATTCAAACATTCAAAAAATATTTATTGATTGGCTATCTCTAAGGGCTTGTATTCTAGGTCTACCTTAATATTTTCTGCTGGCCAGTAGCAGTGATCTGATTTTTCTAAATAATTTTGTAAACAAGGAAAGATCTTAAAAAATTTCCTATTTGGGCTTCCCTGGTGGCGCAGTTGTTGAGAGTCCGCCTGCCGATGCAGGGGACACGGGTTCGTGCCCCGGTCCAGGAAGATCCCACATGCCGCGGAGCGGCTAGGCCCGTGAGCCATGGCCGCTGAGCTTGAGCGTCCGGAGCCTGTGCTCTGCAACGGGAGAGGCCACAACAGTGAGAGGCCTGCGTACCGCTTAAAAAAAAAAAAAAAAAAATTCTATTTGAATGCTCCAATAATTTTTATATAAAATATAACTTTCAAATATTATTATATTAAAATATGTAAGTTCTATCAGGGAAAGTATTTTTCTTTTTTTTTTTTTCCTCTTGCTGTACGCGAGCCTCTCACTGCTGTGGCCTCGCCTGTTGTGGAGCACAGGCTCCGGACACGCAGGCTCAGCAACCATGGCTCATGGGCCCAGCCGCTCCGCGGCATGTGGTATCTTCACCGACCGGGGCACGAACCCGTGTCCCCTGCATCGGCAGGCGGACTCTCAACCACTGCGCCACCAGGGAAACCCTGGCGAAAGTATTTTTGTGTGTCATTCACTGCTGCATTGCTAGCATCTAAAATGAGATACAACAGTTGCTGAGAACTTAATAAACATAGATTTAAAAAATGAATCACTGTCACCTGTATAAATGAAAAAAAATTAATAAAAAGCTCTGCAGTAAGCGATTGAGTTAAATACATTCCCAAATTTGTGGTACATTTTTATCAACCTCCAGAAAGTCTCTTTCTATTTTTATTTAATAATTTATTTGCTTTTTATCCCATGCCCCTCTCCTGTTTTCCTCTTGCCTCTACACATTTATAATCAATCTAATCAATACGTATAGTTTAATATGTATCTTTTCTTTGCATTATTCTTTCAGAAATATTATTTTTTAGGTAAATCATTCACACATGTACACATATATGTATGTATGTATATACACATTCATCATCTGTTCCTTTTTTTTTTTTACTGAGTACTATACTATATCAGATCCAACCTTGTCGCTATGTGTATATTCAATATCCATTATTATTTCTTGCTAAATAATTTTCCATATAAAACTTATCCAGTCTTCCAGATAGATGAATAGTTAGCCTCTCACCAATCACAACAAAAGGTTGTGCTGTAATAAATAATGTTATTCATATTGCTTTATGGACCTGTGAGAATTTTCTTTGAGATATATATGAGTGTAATTGCTGGATCATGGCTATGTGCATACTTAATTTGAATAAATCATAGGAGAATATAAATTCCTACCAGTAGTTTTTCATCATCAAAGTTGTATATCTGTAAACAAATGTTAGTAAATTTTCAAGAATCTTTTCACTACTGTATTCACAATGTGTCTCATCCAAGTAAAAAAATTTTAGCATTATTGTCTCTCATATTTATCTGATTCTGTTTCTTCAATCTATTTAATCCTACCAGTAATGCATATGTCACTTCAGAAAACATAAAGAAAATTTGTTTTAAAATATACTCCTATTAGCCTCATAAATTTCACTAATCTGAGACTAAAGTCAGTATAAAAACATCTCATATTCTTTCTTATTCTAAAGACAGAATAATTTCCTGAGCCACAGATTTTACTACTAATCCCCAAATATTTGTATTTCTATTTTCTTTTGTGAGCAAAACAAAACATTTATTTACAATGACTTTTAATAAGCAAAACTAGGTGAAAATATTTAATTTTTAAAATACAATATCTTTATTACTGATGAATTCTAGTAATTTTCTGGAGATTACCTTAATGTGTAAATATTGCAAAACTTATATCTTCATTAATGAATGAATTAGTAATTCATTAATTCATCAAATTCTTGTATTTCTGCTTATAATTTTCGATTTACTTTCAGTTCTGAAAAACAAATTAACATTTCTCAGGTTAATCAGCAATAGTAATAGCATACACTATAAAATGCAGTATGACCATTTATTAAATTATGTTTCAGAATAAATTTCATATTCTACTTATCCCAAGATAGCCCCTCAGGAAATGGAAAGTATCCACATGATCTCAAGGCAGCAGTTCAAATACCTAAAAAGACGGTGTTATAATAAATATGTGCCAAGTTCTCATTTATCTCTTACATTTCTTATATTCCATAATCCTATTGGATTATTTGTAAGTCATTGAACTGACAACAGATTGATACATATTTTAATTGTTATATGACAAAAATAACTTTGTTTTAATACTAGTAATTAATTTTAATTAATTATAGTCATAAAACTAGGTTGAACTGAGATTAAACCCCAGGTCACCTGAATTAAAAACCCACCTGTAACTCATTTAATAAGTTTGTGAGTGTCCAATAAGCCTTAGGTTCTATGTCAGGGGCTGGGGATTAAGTAAAATCTAGGTAATTCTCCTGCTTGTAGTAAAGCAGACACATCCCCACACATATGTACATCTGTATAGTAAAGTGTGTAAATACAGGGAAAACAGTACTATCTTTATTCCCATCTTCATTCTGAAGAACAGAGCTTTCTGAGTGATGGTAATAGGAATTCTTTGAAAAATAATTTCCATAATCAAAAGGTCCTGGAGGCACTAAATGATGCAGATTAATCAAGAAGAGACAGTTTTAGGAACTTGAGAACTTGGAAGGCCATAGGATTGCTTACTTTGAAAGGTTTTCCTCTCTACTGCAGAAAGTGATTATTATCTGGCATCCTTCATTCAATACATAAATTTGTCTATAAAATAATGAAAAAATTATTCTATGTTGATAATGATAATTTTCCATTAAGAACAAACTCACTTTATTCTTGCTTAAACATATTTAACAGATTAATAAGCAGTGCCTGAACAGCACCCAATATATCTTGTAGACATTTAAAGTATTTATTAGTATTATTTTTGAAGGCTTTTATTAAATTATAAAGACAATAACTTTTTTTTCAGGACTCATCTATATCTGAAGGTCCTGGAAAATTTCAAGAATTTCTATGGATAGTACATAATACTCCTAGTGGATACAAAGGATTTAGAAAAGATATACAGGTTTCTTTCATATGTGACTTTTTAGAGTTTTAAATCTGCTAGTACTTTGTGAATAATCAAGCAAGTCCTCAAACTTATTTTAACACAGTTATCTTTTGGAGAAAGGAGTAACTATATTGCAGAACACTGTAATCTGAATCAAACTTATGTGGTCTGTGCTCAAATAAAACCACTTTTTGGGGCTTCCCTGGTGGCGCAGTGGTTAAGAATCTGCCTGCCAATGCAGGGGACAGAGGTTCGGGCCCTGTCAAAGTTGTATTGTTGCCCTGTCAAAGAAGATCCCACATGCAGCGGAGCAAATAAGCCCGCGTGCCACAACTACTGAAGCCCGCACTCCTAGAGCCGGTTGTTCCACAACATGAGTAGCCACAACAATGAGAAGCCCGTGCACTGCAACAAAGAGTAGCCCCCGCTCACCGCAACTAGAGAATGCCCGTGTGCAGCAACGAAGACCCAACCCAGCCAAAAATAAATAAAACAAACAAACAAAAAAAGAAATTTAAAAAAACAAAGAAACAAACAAAACACTTTTAGGAAGCCTCCACTACGGATAATTATTTTCTGGAGCCAGTTAGGTAGGCTACTGGAAACTTTTGCTCATGACCTAGCTTGATTTTGGGGAGAAATAAAGACAATTCCAAATCCTCATTCCTCAAAAAGTTCTACAATTTTGGTGATAACAATACTTTATTCTCTCAGAGTCTTCTCCAGGTCAAATGTTTCCTATTTACAAAAATATAAGTATATAAATTGGCTTCTAATTTTTCATAAATATAGTATATTAAGATAAATTATGATATACTATATATTATAATATAAAATATATTGCATAAATTTTGAAGCCAATTTGATGATATTATATGTAGTCTGGTTCAAAAATGTTAGATATGTCCTCATTCATAAAAGATACATTATAAAATACTTTAATTCTTATCATATATTTTATGTGTTCTGCCTAAAATTTCTCTATCTACCTTTTTAATTTCGTGCCCAAGTACTGTGTGGCCGAATTATCTTCTACAAAAGTTATAATTATTAAACAGTGTATGCATCTTACTGACATTTTCCCTAAGTTATTGTGAAACTAGAGCTTAAAGAGAAGATCACATTACTCTATGAGAATTTAATTAATTTTACTTTTTTCATTTCACTTAGGTAGGTTAATTTGCTGCTGATTTTAAAGTATAGATATATGGTAATCCTAATTAAATATAGCCTTGTATTGCTTGACTTGAAAAAATAATTTGTCTATGGAAAATAAGTGCTTGGTAATAAATAATTTCTTGAAAACTAGGACACTGAAAGTTTCATTAAGAGAATCTAAGGAAGACAGATTGAAACAAATGAGTTTGAGCAAAAGATTGGTTTAATTTTGGATATGTTGGCTCTGATGGGTTGGTACATTTTAATATGTTGATCTATTCAAGAAATACTTACCGGATGCCTATATTTTGTGAGAAGTTGATATGTCAGAATAACTAAAAGTAAAATAATTATTTAAAAAAGTAAAATAATTTATTAAAATCCTTATTATTGTATTGTAAATTTGGAGAGTTGGTGCAAAATTAGAAGAGGCAGATTAGTCACACTTCTTTGGATTATTAATAAAAGGGAAATGTGATAATAATTCCAGAGTTGGTAGAAATAACTATTCAACCCTCATTATTTACAGATAACAAAAGTGAATTAAGGTTTTCTTGTTCTGTTTTTAGTTTTCCATGCAATCAATCTTACTTCTCTCATTAGATTTAAGTAGGGAAAAAAAAAACCCAAAAAACTTTAAACAGAGAAAATCTAATCATGCATTTTTATTTTACCTGCTATATTAGCTTTCTATTACTGCTGCAACAAATTACCAAAAGCACAGTGGCTTTAAACAGCATTATTTTCTTATAGTTTTGAAAGTCAGAAATCCTAAAGTCAAGATTTCTGCAGGACTGTGTTCCTTCTTCAAGCTGTTGGGAAGAGTCCATTTCCTTGTCTTTTCTAGCTTCAAGAAATGGCCCACATTTCCTTAGCTTGTAGCCCAAAATGTCATATTCACAGCCAGAAGGATAGCATCTTCCATCCCTCTCTCTGACTCTGAACCTCCTGCCTCCCTTTATAATGACCCTTGTGCTTTGATTGGACTCCTCAGGATAATCCACGATATTCTCCACATCTCAAGATACTTAACTTTTATCTATACAGTCCCTTTTGCCATAGAAGGTAACCTGTTTGGCGAAGATTCCAGGAATTTGGATGTGGACATCTTTAATTGGTTGTTACTCCTTCAGTCACACCTGTGATGGTTAGTTAGGGTGCTATATAATTAACTGTGTATTCAAAGCATATTGATTGCTCAGTTTTTAATCAAAGATTGGTTTGATCTAATAAGATCAGAGAAAGAGCAGTTTTTTGAATAGCTGGTAATAAATATTTATGAGTCTATTATGTATAGCAATTCATTTCTTATTTACTGGCTCTTGTTGAGAAATTCCTCTAAATTATTTTTGTGTTGATTCATCTGAGCTAATTCACGAATTGAACAGTTGCTGTATGTAGTAAAGAGTCCTTATCATTATTGCAAAGTAGGAAAATACAACCAAGGGCTAATCTTCAGGTGTCCCTGAGGCTAAAGGGAAGGGCTCAAGATCAGTTTCCTCCATTCTTTATTTTTAAATAGTTACTAGAGTATAATCATGTTTGATCCTAGACAACAGAAAGTTGCCTACAGTGGGTTATTCCATTTAAACTAAATAGTAAATGTCAAAATTTCCATGAGAAGATAACTGATACTTCTCACTTTTGCATGATACTTTTGTTACAGCCAGAAAGATGGTCTTCCTTTCTTACTCGGTTGACAAACCAGAGTCTCTGTAAAAGTCCCCACATGATGTAGCCAATCTTTAGTCTCATCTCTCTCCACTCTACCCCATCTTGCTATTTTCCAGCCAGGCTGGCCTCCTTGCTATCCCATGGTGCCTTTAGCCAAGCTCCAGCTTCCCTGTCTGTGCTTGAGCTATGCCCTCTCCCTGGAAAGCTCATCTAACAGATACTTGCATGACTCCTAGGTGCCTCCTGTCGCTTTTCAAGTCCTACACTATGGGTTATGCGTTTCCTGGCTGCCCCGGATAAAATAACAGTACCCGACCTCACAGTACCTCTGTCCTTGGCCATAACGTCATGCTTTTTATTTAATATCTATATCCATGCATCTACTATCATAGTTTATTTATTTACTGTCTCTCTGACTTTGTTTTATTCACTGTTGTAACTCCAGTGCCTAGATAAGTGTTCCAGTAACCTTGGTTGAATTCAGTTACGTATTTGTCTAGCCCTTATATTAATAGTAATATTGCTTAAAATACTTTAGAATATTAACTCATCCATTTTCAAAACAATCTTCTGAGGTAGACACTCTTAGTTTCTCCATTTCATCAATGAGAAAATGAGTGAAGTGTCATTGAGGTACAATAGCGTAAAATGTGAGTATAAAAATGATTTTCTGTAAAGGCTCTTTGGTTTACAAGTGTATCTTGATTTGCTTCTGTTGCTATTTATATAATGTTTATTATTACATAAAGAGCTTTTCGAAGAGCTTATTTTTTATATGTTTCTCAAAATCTCTTCCTGTGCTTTTATGAAGCTTTTGGGATGGTGTCATCTTTAGAACCATCAGGTGATAAACCTTGGGATGTTGAGCATTTAGCCCATTAATTATAACTTAAGTTTTAAATAGATTACTTTGAAAAGTTAAAATTGTCTTCTGTAACACAATACTTCTTTTTAATTAGAGGTCCTCGATCAAGTGTCTTTGATCTTTAAAACAGCCTTTTGTAAGGGGCAGAGCCTCATTAGTGTTGGCTAATAGAGGGATTTCTCTTAATTTTTACTCAGTTTCTGTTTCCATTTTAATTGAATCCCCAGGTGTTTTTTTTCTGTTGCAATTCAATTTTATAAATTGCTTAAAAATAAATAGCAACTATTTTAAACAGAATTTTACCAGAAATTAGTGTAATGAAATGTTCCAATTATCATGACTGTGATATTTGATAGTTAAAAATAGCTTCTATCTTTCTTTTTTCACGGGGTAGTATTAAAAAACAAAGCAAAATAAAACCAACCAAAAAACAAAAAAGCCAAGTGGCTGCATTTAATGGTGTCCTTAATGATGTTTTAATAGTTACTTTCTATTGCACACTCTGCATCAAGGATCGGAAATGTGAATGTCCAGAGATTTCAAAAAGGTATCTTAAATACATGAGTCAGTTTATAAATGCAGTAGAAATTGGTAAGATTTGTGGCAAAATGTAGAATGATAGCCAGATCTCAACAATGGCGAATTACTGGAGTATTGAGGTAAGATCAGGATTATCAGATCTTCTCTGTCTTTTCAAATTAAACTCAAAATCTGGATTTTGATGGGAAATAGTTTGTAAATCTAACAGATATCTATATCAAATGCTAATTCACTTAATTAAAAAATAAAAATCATTCTGTAGAGTGAAAAAGTCTTGATAATTTCATGTTAAACATGGAGTTATTTGTAAAAGTATAATTTGTCTCACATTTAATAAATACATATTTAGATTTATAATGTTTACAACTCTTGATTTGAGATAAATCAAGTGTGACAAAGAAAAATAAATCAAGATATTTTGGAATACTCTTCTAACTCAATTGCAGGAAAGAACTGTATGAATTCTATCACTTTTTGCAATAAATTTTTCAAGGCTAATTGAGTTGTTTCCTCAATTTTCACAAAAACTTCTAAATAAAAAGCAGTAAAATACCTAATACTGCTTTTAAAGTGGATAATTAACTCTCACTTACATAGAGTCAACATTAGATGAATTGATTTGTATTTATATGGTTCAGAATATATCCTTAACATGTGATTTTACACCAATGAATTCCATTCCGTAACAGATTGTTACCTAATTTTTCTTCTGTGACCCACTTCAAAAGTTTCAGGAACAAGATATTTATATAACTTTGAAATATTTATTAATTACTAAGGTAAAATAGTTACTTTACAGTGGAGACACTAGGCAGACACCACTGTAAGCAAATGATCAAGATGAGCATCAGTAATAATGGCAGATTGGCATCATGTACCACCAGATAGGGTGTACTGAGCAGGGCATACTAACTCTGTGGTAGTCTTCTCCCAAATTCCTACCTCAATCGAATAATGAGAACATATCAGACAAACTCAAGCTGAGAGAGATAAACAAAACTTCTGCCCAGCATTCTTCAGAGATGCCAAGGTCATGAAAGACATGGGAAGAATGAAGGTTGGAGGGGACTGGAGGAGATTGAGGAGAAGTGATAACTAAATGCAATGTGGGATCTTGGCTTGGGTCCTAGAACAGAAAAGGCAAAAAAGTAGAAAAACTGCAAAAATCCTACTGAAGTCTGTCATTTAGTTAACAGTACTGTACCAATGTTTATTCTTTAGAGTTTTGACCATCGTACCATGGTTTTATAAGTGGCAAACCTTACGGGAAGGAGAGTGGGTGGTATATAGAAAACCTCTGTAGTATTTTTGCAGGTCTGCCATGTCTAAAATTTCAAAATAAAAAGTTAAATTAACTTATATAGCTCTATAAGTAGATATTAATACATTTCTTTCCTAAAAACAAAGCTGAAATCTCTATCGAACTTAAAATTGGTTTTGAAAGATTTCTCCTACTGTTCACTTGGAGCACGATCATTACCTAAATTAAATCTAAAAAAAGCCTAGGTTAATCGGGTTTGCTTTTGATGGGAGGAAACACACTAAATGCAGGATAAACCACCAAGGTGTAAATGTTTCATGTCCATTGCTCTTTCTTTTCCTACTCTGTGCTTTCCAAATCAGTCTATGATGCCAATTGCCTGCCTCAGTCTGAGATGATCTTTTTTTTTTTTAACTTTGGCTCTAGAAAACCATTTCCCTTTTGTATGCAAAAAGAAAAGAAATAATGTTTGAATCAGTTCACTAGAGTTTAAGAGTAGCTTTTCTCATTGGTACACGTAATTTAATGTTAAATTCCTGTTGGACAACGGTACTTCATCTGCTTTATCAGCTCTTATATAAGTCATTGTAACAGATGGAAAATGTGGCCAAATTCAATTCATTTTTCCTTGGTTAAAAATGTCTGTTAACAGCTCATTACATTTCTTTCCAATTCCACACATCATAGCTACAACCAATTTGTGGCAAATACATTTTTTGTCAAAATTTCTACTGAATGTTTTACATTTGTCTAAAGCTGTAGCTGTTATACTTAATTAGGTTGCACTTTTATTGGAAGAGCTGGAGCTTAAAATCAATTTATTCTGCTCATTTAAACCTTGACCTCCTTTGCTTATAGAACCAAAGACCAAAAAAAAAAAAAAATCCCTCATTGTATTTGATAACTTCGTAGTTGTCATGTTAAATATTAATAATGTGAACTGTTGTGGCTCACAGTGCTGAATGCACTTATAATTGGTTATAATTAATCAAATTTTCATGGTTAATGGAAGGTTTTTAAAAATACTGTACCCTTTCTCTTAATTTTTTTTGCTCTTATTTATTTATATTTACAAAAATTGGATCATAGCCTATTGTCTATAGCACATTTTTATTTTTAACTTAATATAACAATAATTGTGGTTCTCTTTCTATGTATTCCATATTATGTATATGTAGGATTTTATATGTCTTGTCCTCAATTTATTTAATCAATTTCAGCATATTTTTCTTTTAGAGACGCTGATGAAATGAACATTCTTATATCTTTACATGTCCACGGGATTATTTCTTTAGGAAAAAAGCCCTAGAAGTAGAATTACTGTGTTAGAGAAAATGTAAAACAGAGCTTTTAAATTTGCATTTCTTTAATTAGTGAGGGTTAGTATTTAATTTTATTTCCTTTGTGAATTTTCTTCTATTCATGTCCTTTGGGCTGTGTTTCTTATATATTGACTAGGAGTTCTTTTTTTAATGGATATTAACCATTTTTCTGTAATATAATGCAAATATTTTTTCGCAATTTAAGTTCTCTTTAGCCACATAAAGGTTTTTAAAAATTTGATGTTATTAAATATGTCAGTCTTTTTCTTTATGGTTTATAGAACTCTTGTTTATATGTTTAGATCTTTATCAATGTGGAATTTATTTTTGTTTTATGATGAGACTTAAATGTCTAACTTTTTTCCACAAAGTGGATAGTAATTTGATTGAATGGCATTCGTTCAATAATACAGATCATCATTTTTCCGCCTTTATCAAATACTAAATCTCCTTATGTACCCGAGTCTCTTTTTGGATTCTGTTTTGTTCCATCATGCCATTTGTTTGTTCCTGCATTATTACTCACAGTTTTAACTCAAATTACAATGAATTTATAGATAAATTGGGAAGAATTGACATCTTTACAATATTGATCCTTAGTTCCAGAAGCATTGTATATCTCTTAAATTATTTAGATCATCTTTGTAGCATTTTCTTTATTTAGGTCTCACACATGCCTCATTTAGTTTATTTTCACATGTTTAATTGATTTTTTTCTTTTAAAGATATGTTCCTCCCACTGAATTTTCCAGTTGACTATTACTGGGATATATAAGAAAGATATTCTATCTGGCCATCTTTCTAAACTTTCTTAGTTATAATAGTTTTTTGTTTGATTCTTTACAATTTTCTAGGTTGATAAGTATTCCTCACCAACATTTATACCTATTTCTAGGATTGGCTAGGACTCCATGGTTTTGCTGAGGAATAGTGGTGAGAGTTGGCATCCTCATTTTGTTACTGACTTTGATGAGAAACTTCTTGTTTTTTCCTTTAATTTTGATATGTGATATTGGTTTCTGCTAATGCTCTTTTATAAATTAAGGAGGCAGATTTTTATTTCTAGTTTACTATAAGTTTACATCAGAAATGATTGTTGAGCTTTATCAAATACATCTATCAAGATAATAGTATTCTAATGTTGAGCTATCCTGGAAAAAACCCTATTTGTTCATGGTGTGTTATTCTTCTAATATACTATGGGATTCAACTGGTAATGTTTTATTGCTAGGTTTTACATATGCATTGATAAGTCAAGTTGGTTTATAGTGATGTTTTATCCTTTTCTTTGTGGTGTCATATATCTTTATAGCTGAGTTATGCTACTTTTTTTTTTTAAAACAAATCATACGTATGATTATAGAAACAGTAAAATGCCAGGCAAAATAGAAAAGACAAATTGAGAAAAGATAATTACAACATACATACAAGAGAGGGATTACTTATACCACCATATGAACAAATCTTTTTTTTTTTTTATACAGCAGGTTCTTACTAGTCATCAGTTTTATACATATCAGTGTATACATGTCAATCCCAATCTCCCAATTCATCACACCACCACCACCCCCACCCCCACCGCGGCTTTCCCCCTTTGGTGTCGTTATGTTTGTTCTCTACATCTGTGTCTCAATTTCTGCCCTGCAAACTTGTTCATCTGTACCATTTTTCTATGTCCCACATATATGCGTTAACACACGATATGTTTTTCTCTTTCTGACTTACTTCACTCTGCATGACAGTCTCTAGATCCATCCACGTCTCAACAAATTACCCAATTTTATTCCTTTTTATGGCTGAGTAATATTCCATTGTATATATGTACCACAACTTCTTTATCCATTCATCTTTCGATGGGCATTTAGGTTGCTTCCATGACCTGGCTATTGTAAATAGTGCTGCAATGAACATTGGGGTGCATGTGTCTTTTTGAATTGTGGTTTTCTCAGGGTATATGCCCAGTAGTGGGATTGCTGGATCATATGGTAATTCTATTTTCAGTTTTTTAAGGAACCTCCATACTGTTCTCCATAGTGGCTCTATCAGTTCACATTCCCACCAACAGAACAAGAGGGTTCCCTTTTCTCCACATCCTCTCCAGCATTTGATGTTTGTAGATTTTCTGATGATGCCCATTCTAACTTGTGTGAGGTGATACCTCATTGTAGTTTTGATTTGCATTTCTCTAATAATTAGTGATGTTGAGCAGCTTTTCATGTGCTTCTTGGCCATCTGTATGTCGTCTTCAGAGAAATGTCTATTTATGTCTTCTGCCCATTTTTGGATTGGGTTGCTTGGTTTTTCACTATTGATCTTCATGAGCTGTTTATATATTTTGGAGATTAATCCTTTGTCCATTGATTTGTTTGCAAATATTCTCTCCCAATCTGAGGGTTGTGTTTTCTTCTTGTTTATGGTTTCCTTTGCTGTGCAAAGGCTTAGAAGTTTCATTAGGTCCCATTCATTTATTTTTGTTTTTATTTCCATTACTCTAGGAGGTGGATCAAAAAAGATCTTGCTGTGATTTATGTCAAAGAGTGTTCTTCCTGTGTTTTCCTCTAACAGTTTTGTAGTGTCCGGTCTTACATTTAGGTCTCTAATCCATTTTCAGTTTATTTTTGTGTATGGTGTTATGGAGTGTTCTAATTTCATTCTTTTACATGTAGCTGTCCAATTTTCCCAGCACCACTTATTGAAGAGACTGTCTTTTGCCATTGTATATCCTTGCCTCCTTTGTCATAGATTAGTTGACCATAGGTGCGTGGGTTTATCTTTGGGCATTCTATCTTGTTCCATTAATCTATGTTTCTGTTTTTGTGCCAGTACCATATTGTCTTCATTACTGTAGCTTTGTAGTATAGTCTGAAGTCAGCGAATCTGATTCCTCCAGCTCCGTTTTTTCCCTCAAGACTGCTTTGGCTATTCAGGGTCTTTTATTTCTCCATACAAATTTTAAGATTTTTTGTTCTAGTTCTATAAAAAATGCCATTGGTAATTTGATAGGGATTGTATTGAATCTGTAGATTGCTTTGGGTAGTATAGTCATTTTCACAATATTGATTCTTCCAATCCAAGAACATGGTATATCTTTCCATCTGTTGGTATCATCCTTAATTTCTTTCTTCAGTGTCTTATAATTTTCTGCATACAGGTCTTTTGTCTCCCTAGGTAGGTTTATTCCTAGGTATTTTATTCTTTTTGCTGTATAGGTAAATGGGAGTATTTCCTTAATGTCTCTTTCAGATTTTGCATCATTAGTGTATAGGAATGCAAGAGATTTATGTGCATTAATTTTGTATCCTGCAACTTTACCAAATTCATCGATTAGCTCTAGTAGTTTTCTGGTGGCATCTTTAGGATTTTCTATGTATAGTATCATGACATCTGCAAACAGTGACAGTTTTACTTCTTCTTTTCCAATTTGTATTCCTTTTATTTCTTTTCTTCTCTGATTGCTGTGGCTAGGACTTCCAAAACTAAGTTGAATAATAGTGGTGAGAGTGGACATCCTTGTCTTGTTCCTGATCTTAGAGGAAATGCTTTCAGTTTTTCTCCATTGAGAATGATGTTTGCTGTGGGTTTGTCATATATGGCCTTTATTATGTTGAGATAGGTTGCCTCTATGCCCACTTTCTGGAGAGTTTTTATCATAAATGGGTGTTGAATTTTGTGAAAAGCTTTTTCTGCATCTATTGAGATGATCATATGGTGTTCTTCTTCAACTTGTTAATATGGTGTATCACATTGATTAATTTGCATATATTGAAGAATCCTTGCATCCTTGGGATAAATCCCACTCGATCATGAATGATCAAGTGGATGATCCTTTTAATGTGTTGTTGGATTCTGTTTGCTGGTATTTTGTTGAGGATTTTTGCATCTATAGTCATCAGTAATATTGGTCTGTAATTTTCTTTTTTTGTAGTATCTTTGTCTGGTTTTGGTATCTGGGTGATGGTGGCCTCATAGAAAGAGTTTGGGAGTGCTCCTTCTACTGCAATTTTTTGGAAGAGTTTGAGAAGAATGGTTGTTAGATCTTCTCTAAATGTTTGATAGAATTCGCCTGTGAAGCCATGTGGTCCTGGACTTTTGTTTCTTGGAAGATTTTTAATCACATTTTCAATTTTATTACTTGTGATTGGTCTGTTCATATTTTCTATTTCGTCCTGTTTCAGTCTTGGAATGTTATACCTTTCTAAGAATTTGTCCATTTCTTCCAGGTTTTCCATTTTATTGGCATAGAGTTGCTTGTAGTAGTCTCTTAGGATCCTTTGTATGTCTGTGGTGTCTGTTGTAACTTCTCCTTTTTCATTTCTAATTTAATTGATTTGAGTCCTGTCCCTCTTTTTATTGATGAGTCTGGCTAATGGTTTATCAATTTTGTTTATCTTCTCAAAGAACCAGCTTTTAGTTTTATTGATCTTTGCTATTGTTTTGTTAGTTTCTATTCCATTTATTTCTGCTCTGATCTTTATGATTTCTTTCCTTCTGCTAACTTTGGGTTTTGTTTGTTCTTCTTTCTCTAGTTCCTTTGGGTGTAAGGTTAGATTGTTTATTTGAGATTTTTCTTGTTTCCTGAGGTAGGCCTGTATAGCTATAAACTTCCCTCTTAGAACTGGTTTTGCTGCATCCCATAGGTTTTGGATCATCGTGTTTTCATTGTCATTTGTCTCTAGGTATTTTTTGATTTCCTCTTTGATTTCTTCAGTGATCTCTTGGTTATTTAGTAACATATTGTTTATCCTCCATGTGTTTGTGTTTTTTATGTATTTTTTCCCTGTAATTCATTTCTAATCTCATAGCGTTGTGGTCAGAAAAGATGTTTGATATGATTTCAATTTTCTTAAATTTACTGAGGCTTGATTTGTGCCCCAAGATGTGATCTATCATGGAGAATGTTCTGTGCGCACTTGAAAAGAAAGTGTAAACTTCTGTTTTTGGCTGGAATGTCCCATAAATATCAATTAAATCTATCTGGTCTATTGTGTCATTTAAAGCTTCTTTTTCATTATATATTTTCTGTTTGGATGATCTGTCCACTGGTGTAAGTGAGGTGTTAAAAGTCCCCCACTATTATTGTGTTACTGTCAGTTTCCTCTTGTATAGCTGTTAGCATTTGCCTTATGTATTGAGGTGCTGCTATGTTGGGTGCATATATATTTATAATTGTTGTATCTTCTTCTTGGATTGATCCCTTGATCATTATGTAGTGTCCTTCCTTGTCTCTTGTAGCATTCTTTATTTTAAAGTCTATTTTTTCTGATATGAGTATTGCTACTCTAGCTTTCTTTTGATTTCCATTTGCATGGAATATCTTTTTCCATCCCCTCACTTTCAGTCTGTATGTGTCCCTAGGTCTGAAGTGGGTCTCTTGTAAATAGCCTATATATGGGTCTTGTTTTTGTATCCATTAAGCAAGCCTGTGTCTTTGGTTGGAGCATTTAATACATTCATATTTAAGGTAATTATCGATATGTATGTGCCTATTACCATTTTCTTAATTGTTTTGGTTTGCTTTTGTAGTTCTTTTCTTGTTTTATGTTTCCCACTTAGAGAAGTTCCTTTAGCATTTGTTGTAGAGCTGGTTTGGTGGTGCCGAATTCTCTTAGCTTTTGCTTGTCTGTAAAGCTTTTGATTTCTCCATTGAATCTGAATGAGATCCTTGCAGGGTAGAGTAATCTTGGTTGTAGTTTCTTCCCTTTCATCACTTTAAGTATATCATGCCACTCCCTTCTGGCTGTGGAGTTTCTGCTGAGAAATCAGCTGTTAACCTGATGGGAGTTCCCTCGTGTATTATTTGTCATTTTTCCCTTGCTGCTTTCAATAATTTTTCTTTGTGTTTAATTTTTGCCAATTTGATTACTATGTGTCTCGGTGTATTTCTCCTTGGGTTTATCCGGTATGGGACTCTCTGCACTTCCTGGACTTGGGTGGCTATTTCCTTTCCCATGTTAGGGAAGTTTTCGACTATAATCTCTTCAAAGGTTTTCTCTGGTCCTTTCTCTCTCTCTTCTCCTTCTGAGACCCCTATAATGTGAATGTTGTTGGGTTTAATGTGGCCCCAGAGGTCTCTTAGGCTGTCTGCATTTCTTTTCATTCCTTTTTCTATATTCTGTTCCACAGCAGTGAATTCCACCATTCTGTCTTCCAGGTCACTTATCTGTTCTTCTGTCTCAGTTATCCTGCTATTGATTCCTTCTAGTGTAGTTTTCATTTCATTTTATTGTATTGTTCATCTCTGTTTCTTTGTTCTTTAATTCTTCTGGGTCTTTGTTAAACATTTCTTGCATTTTCTCGATCTTTGCCTCCATTCTTTTTCCGAGGTCCTGTATCATCTTCACTATCATTATTCTGAATTCGTTTTGTGGAAGGTTGCCTATCTCCACTTCATTTAGTTGTTTTTCTGTGGTTTTATCTTGTTCCTTTGTCTGGTAACTAGCCCTCTGCCTTTTCATCTTGTCTGTCTTTCTGTGAATGTGGTTTTTGTTCCACAGGCTACAGGATTGTAGTTCTTCTTGCTTGTGCTGTCTGCCCTCTGGTGGATGAGGCTATATAAGAGGCTTGTGCAAGTTTCCTGATGGGAGGGACTGGTGGTGGGTAGAGCTGACTGTTGCTCTGGTGGGCAGAGCTCAGTAAAACTTTAATCTGTTTGCTGATGCTTAGGGCTGGGTTCCCTCCCTGTTGGTTTTTTGCTTGAAGCAACCCAGCACTGGAGCCTACCTGGGCTCTTTGGTGGGGCAAATGGCAGACTCTGGGAGGGTTCACACCAAGGAGTACTTCCCAGAACCTTGCTGCCAGTGTCCTTGTCCCCACGGTGAGCCACATTCCCACCCCCACCTCTGCAGGAGACCCCCCAACACTAGCAGGTCGGTCTGGTCCAATCTCCCCTGGGGTCACTGCTCCTTCCCCTAGGTCCTGATGTGCACTCTACTTTGTGTGTGCCCTCCAAGATTGCAGTCTCTGTTTCCCCTAGTCCTGTCGAAGTCCTGCAGTCAAATCCCACTAGCCTTCAAAGTCTGATTCTCTAGGAATTCTTCCTCCCTTTGCCAGACCCCCAGGTTGGGAAGCCTTACGTGGGGCTCAGAACCTTCACTCGAGTGGGTGGACTTCTGTGGTATAAGTGTTCTCCAGTGTGTGAGTCACCCACCCAGCAGTTATGGGATTTGATTTTACTGTGATTGTGCCCCTCCTACTGTCTCATTGTGGCTTCTCCTTTGTGTTTGGATGTGGGGTATCTTTTTTGGTGAGCGAGTGTCTTCCTGTCAATGATTGTCCAGCAACTAGTTGTGATTCTGGTGTTCTCACAAGAGGGAGTGAGAGCACGTCCTTCTACCCCGCCATCTTTGTTCTCAAGCTATCTCTCTTAAATTATTGATATAATTTTATTTTACTTAAGAATCTAGAAATAATTGCATTAAAATATGTTTCCTATTGATGAGTCACAGTTAGCTAATTGGTTTAACGTAAACTGGGAAGAAAATCTTTCATGATAGGAACTGCCATTGGCACCCAAGGAGCCCTACATGCTTCCCAGTGACTCAACACCAGGATCTTAAAACTAGTAGTATGACCCCAGGGAAGATTCTTCAAGCTTTATGAATTACTGGTAAGATTCTTCCCTCTCTCTACCAGACCACCCCACCCCACAGTTTTAGCTTCACCATCATAATTTGGCCACAAGATCCTTCTAATTTATCCTCATATTCCCTAGAATCCAAGAAACCCTAGACTCCCAAGTAATCCCTAATCTCGACAGACATTCATCCCCATATAGCTCTGTGCCCCATCCAGTATGAGCCATCTTCACAAACAAACCCTAAATTCGCAAACAATCCAGAGAGTCTGCAGGAAACTCAAACACTCCTTTGCTTTCTTCTCTTCCTTTCCTAGCTACTACCTGACTATCCTCGACGACAAGGGTATCCCCATAAATATCTCTGGTGACACTATTTTCTTTCCCACAACTCAGATTCAAATACCTGCAGATGAGAATAATGTTTTTCTTGCTGCTGGCTGCCAATTTAATATTATTTTCCTTCTCTCCTTCGTATTGTATGGCTTCTCTAATTTTCTAACATTTCACAGCCAAATGATTCACAACTCTTGTTGGCCTTTCTTTAAAATATCCATAAGCTTATACTGTCTCACAACTTCTACCATGCTACTTTATCTAAAACACCATCATTCCTCACCTAAAATTATGATACGGTCTCCTAATTGGCTTCCCTACTTCTATATTTGATCTCCACAGTTTATTTCCTCCACATGATCTAGTCCAGTGGTTCTCAACCAGGTGTGGCGGTAGGGGAAGAGAGGCAGGGGACATTTGTCCTTGTCTAGAGACAAGTTTTGGCTGTTACACTGGGAGCAGAGAGTGCCGCAGCCTTCTACTGGGTACAGGCCAGAGATGCTGCTGAACATCTGACAAGACCCAGGACAGCTGCCCACAACACAAATTATCTGCCTAAAATGTAAGTAGTGCCAAGGTAGAGAAACCCTGATATAGGCCTGATTTCAAATGTTTTGCTCCTCTCCTCAAAAATTTGCAATAACTCCTTGTCCATCTCAGTTAATTAAAGCTAAAAGACTTTACAAGCTCACGACCCTCACCATCTCACAAGGCCCACTCTTGCCTCAGAGCCTTTATATCTGCTGTTCCCTCAGCTTAGATGGATGGGTCTTCCTTCAAACGTTGATTTCAGTAATCTCCTTGGTTAATTCAGTCTATGTGCAACTATACCTTCTCACAGCATCTTTATCCTTAGCAGTTATGGAATCTCTCTATCACCTGCTCTCTCTCATAGCTATCTAGTGTCACCTCCCAAAACTAAACTATAATTTCTGTGGAGACCAGCACTAGTTTATGTTTATTTCTGTACTTTTAGAAAGTGACTAGAACATATTGAAGGGTCAGTATGTGTTTGTGAAAGAACAAATGCTATTATTTAGTTTAATAGACAATTTAGAAGTTATAAAAAGTAGAATTCCCTGATTTAGCAAATTTACTTTTCATAAAAACAGGTGGTTATATATTAAATAATGTGGGAAATTTAAACATTGTATAATTTCCAGGTAAATGATATATATAAGGATACATGTATTTAAAAACTCAGAAATAAACAGAGTTAAGTCTGGGTTGAAATATCAAAAGTGACACTGTTGAAGAATCATAGTAATTTAGAGCTGGTTATTTTAGGATTATCTAGCCAAATGATCTCATTATTTTTATTGTTCCTTGTGCTATACAGTAGGACCTTGTTGGTTATCTATTTTATATATAGTGGTGTGCATCTGCTAATCCCAAACTCCTAATTTGTCCCTCCCTTCCTTTCCCCTTTGGTAACCAGAAGTTTGTTGTTTTCTAAATCTATGAGTCTGTTTGTTTCCTAAATAAGTTCATTTGTATCATTTTTTTTTTAGATTCCACATATAAATGATGTCATATGATATTTCTCTTTCTCTGACTTACTTCACTTAGTGTGATCATCTCTAAGTCCATCCAAATAACCTCATTTTTATAATAAAGTAATTCAAGCCAAAGCATTTTAACAAATTTCTGGCATTTATTTAACTCAATTCCATGGCTGACTCCTGTATTCATTTGTACCTATCATGGAGTTATGGAACTTTCAGTTTTATGAGGAAATAGAAGTATGTTGCTGAAGGAATTCAGAACATGTTACCCTTTAGGGTATATTGATTATTTTTAGTGAAAGGCATTTCAGAAACAGTAGGTGCAAGAAGAGCACTCTGACGTTCTTTTTTTATTCTCAAAAGCAGGAGATAAAACACCCCTTGCGAAAAGTGCCTTGCATGTACCAGGAAGGAGGAAGACATTTTTATCATGAGAGGCAGGGAACAGAGCCTGAGAAAAGTCTGTACAAACCTTGTTAAAGTAACCCTTATCTTCCTAGTCCCTTCTGCACAATTTACTACTCGTAGCTCAAACCCCTCTATGTTATCAATCCTTCATAAATTTATTGTTTCTTTTTCTAAAAAGTATAAAAGCTTTCTTCTCTAGTCACTTCTCCACATCTTCATTCTCTTATGAAGGCATGTAAAAATTTTAATAAACATTGTGTGCTTTTCTCCCCTCAATCTGTTTTATGTTAGTTTTGATTCTTAGGCCCAACCAGAGACTCTAAAAGGGTAAAGATGAATTTTTCCTCCCTTACACTGCTGAGATTTCTAATTGACCCCAACATCAAAATGACCCTCTTCTTTAATAATTGATCTTATATTTAGCTGGACCTTTCCCCCAGCTTTTCTTTCCACTTGATGTGATGAAGTGACTCAGTCATGGCCAACGTCCTATAAATAGAAAGAGATTTTGCAACTTCTTGGAAATATTCTTAAAAAGATCATTGGTGCATTTCTTAATCCATTTTTTATCTCCCTGCTGGCTGAAATGTGGACATAATACCTCCACTCAACCGGACATCTTGGACAATGAGTCTGTCTTAGGAAGACAGGCAAATAACACAGAAAAACACAATATAGGATGCTTAGATCCATGATACAATGGAGTACCACACTAGCTTTGGCTTCCCATGTTTAGACTTCCATATGAGAAATAATTGCACTTCTCTTTTATTCAAACAACCGATATTTTGGATTTCCTATCAATTGCAGCTAGCCTTACCAGTAGGGTAAGGGAGAGAGTGAGAGAAAGCTGCTCATATGAACCTGAAGGCAGATATGACGTCATATATATGTGGAGTACAATTAATGGGTAGGGGAAAGTTGCTATTGTATATTCTTGAATTTTACTTGTACTTTCAACAGTTTTAGAGCTACAGAATTACCAAGAACAAACCAAAGAAAAATAAATGAGAAATGATTTTTATAGTAAATTATGTATAAACTGATAAAGGTATTAAGTTGGTGATATTAAGGAGTTGGGACAATTCTATGAGTTTTGATGAATTTTTAAAAAAGAGAAGAGGGGAAAAGAGATAGAACATAAAAATGCCAGTATTTTGAACATTTTCTAACATGATTATGATTGAAAAATGACTATTATTTTTATGCAATAAATCAACAGAATGAACAATTTTTTTTTCTTTTTTTTATTTTTGCGGTACTCGGACCTCTCACTGTTGTGGCCTCTCCCGTTGTGGAGCACAGGCTCTGGACGCACAGGCTCAGCAGCCATGGCTCACGGGCCCAGCCGCTCTGTGGCATGTGGGATCCTCCCAGACCTGGGCACAAACCCGTTTCCCCTGCCTCGGCAGGCGGACTCTCAACCACTGTGCCACCAGGGAAGCCCAGAATGAACAATTTTTAAGTAATGAGAGTAGGGAAAGTAATTTTCCAACTTAAATTAATTTTTATTTTCTAACTTTTCCATTATATTTATTATATACTATATGTTGATTTGTTTTGTCATAGGCTAGCACTATCAGACACATGTGAATAGTTTCCAAAAGTTAAGTTGTGTAAGATAATTAGGATCATATTTTGAAAGTGTAAAAATGATTACCATTGTACTAGATTAGAAGTGGAACACCATTATATAAATGTTATAGAGCTAGTGTTACACAAGAGAATAATTTGAAAATCAACTTTTAAAATATTTAATTATGTAGCCAGGTATTAGAGTTGCATTCTGAGCCTTCTGGCTATAATTTGGGTTAGATACTATGAGATGGTATTGTTGTTTGTTAGACATGGTGGACAGTAGATTTATTCCTGCAGTCATCCAACACCGTTTACTGAGTGCTTACATTGTTGGCCATAATGGGATAGACTGAGATAGATTCTGGGAATTCACCCTCTATAAATCTTACCCTTTGATCTCAAAGTACTCAACAGTGTTTTATGAGATTCATTAACTGATAATCCAAGAAAAGGTGTTTTGAAATATATAGCTCTTTATTATTAACAGAATGAATATATCAAGCAGGATATAGACAGAGAGTTATACAAATTAAAAGTCATATCATTTGAACATTTATTTATTATAAATTTATTTGCCATAATTTTACAAACTGATATAGTATTTGCAAGATTCTGTGATGAGCTCTATGGCAGATGCAAAATATAAAGCTCTCAAAGATATCTCAGATTTAAGAAAACATGATACAATTTCCTTAAAGTTACTAAGACTTGACCACAAATTAGTAAATCCCATAAAAATGTTACTTCCGTAAATCATTGTATATTTTATGGAGAATGTGGTTTTCAGATGGCACTTGAAGGGTAAGTGGGAATTGGACTAATAAAATGATCAGTGAGAACAGTGAGAGTTTAGCATGAGTTGAAAAAGCTAAAATTAATAAGAGAAGGCTTAGTAATTTGCATTGACTTGAGTATAAAGTCTGAAAAAATGAATAAAAGAGGAATCTGTGATAAATTAGATAGGGACAGGTCATGGAGGACCTTAAATATCAGTCACTGAAGAGCCACAAATATATTTCAGTGGAAAAAGTGATTTAAAAAATACTGTTCTTTGGAAAATTAATCTGACAACATTTTGGAAAATAAATTAGTTTTGTAAGAACCTGGAATTGAGATATGCAGGTAGAATGATACATGCTGCTGAGGTAAACTCAGCAGAATTTGGCAAGATCTATAAAAATAAAAGATACATTAAAACTTAATTTACATATAGAAGGTGTTAGGTTTAGCTGGCTCATCTCCTGCTTTTAATAGCAGTTTGACCAAAACTTAGCTTTCCTATTTTTCTATGGAAACTTTTAACAACTAGAAAACCAAATTCCTAGCTCAGGGTTAGCTCCATGGCTTTTCAACTTAAACATTCACTCAACATCTTTTCTCCTCATCTGTTCAAAACTGAGGCTTTTCTATCTAAAAGAGTAAACTACAATGAATGACGCCCTCCCTGCCCCCATTCTGTCTGTACATTAACCTTATAAACTGTGGGAGAAACTGGTCCCTTAACCTGGCAGGATTTTCCAGGTTTCTGGGTGTTTTCCAGCTTTGACTTGGACATTGCACTTCCAAGAAGCCAGTCAGAGGGAAACACTGTGACTCCTCATTTCCTGATCACGGTCCTGATGTCTTTATGTTCCTTACACTCTGTGCTTGGAGAGCTGCTGATACATCTCCAGCTTCTGCTTCCTGTTAGGAAAACTTGCCTCTTGACCTTATTTTCTCATAGAATTTTGTCTCCCAAGATCTGTGCCCCACGAATACTCAACATTTTACTCTTCTTGACTGACATTTTGCTCCTTCCCTCCACTTCCTGACCCTTGACAGGACAAGTCTCCTACAAAAACTGACTGAGAGCTCCTAAGAGTTTCTTCAAGCTTGAAATACCCTCTTTTTAAATCTTATTATATATGCTCAGCTGTGAGTTTTTTTAAACAATAATTCAGGACAATTGTTGACATTTATGCAGCCTGGCTTTCTAACACATCCTATTACTAATGATGATTTCCCAAAGTACGTTTTAAATAATTTAGTCAACAAATATAAGGTAAGTATCATCAAGGCACATTTGGGCACTCCTAAGTGCTAAATGGGATATAAACGATGATTAATATATAATCAAATATCTCAAGAACAATAATAATGAAGAATTTCAAAGTTTAAAAAAATCTCACCACTGAGATTTTCTTGGTTTTCTAAGAACCAAGCACTCATTTCCCCAGCAGCTGGGAATATAGGCTGCTGACAGCTCACAACCAATTTCTTATCTGCGAATGGCCTTGAGCAAAAGGAACATGCTTTGCCCAAGTGTTAAGTTGAATGTAACAACTCACATCTCATGACTGGTTGCTGTGAGGGTACAAAGGCCTGACCTCTGTGCCTCAATACAGGGCACTTCCAAAGAGCCCTATCAGATCTAGTGCTTTCCATGGATTCAGAAGAAGTCTGTGTCACACTGGATTAGAGGTTCTCTAATAAGCTTCTTGTGTACAAATATCATCGCAGAGCGTGGTTCCTAAGATGTCCCGTCTGAGGCAAGAGCTATGGGTTATAAACCTAAGGATTTTGTAATTTACAAGATGTAACATGACTTGACTTTATGTTAGTTGGATATGCATATCTATTTTTAAACAGATTTTGTGGTGTAATTGACATACAAGAAAGTGTACATATTTAACAATTACAATTGTTAAATGTGTAATTACCCATGAAACCATCACAAATTAATGATGATGAGGGTACCCATCTGCCCAACATGTTTGTAATCCCTCTGTAATCACTTCCTCTTCTACATCCCTATCTGTATCCCCAGGCAACCACTAACTGATTTGTGTCTCTGAAGATTGGCTTGTATTTACTAGAGTTTATATAAATGAAATCATAACGTATGCACTATCTTTTGTCTGGCTTCTTCCATCCATCATAACTATTTTGATTTTCATCCATGTTGTATCCATCAAAAGTTTAGAGTTTATGTAGAATTATTATTATTTCTTCTTTAAATATTTTATAAAATGCACCACTGTAGCCATCTGGGCTTAGGTTTTTGTTTGGGTTTTTTTCTTTTACAAATGCTTCTAACTACAAATTTAATTTTCATATTATCTGTAATGTTATGCAGGCTATTTGTTTCTACTTGATAAGCTTTTGTATTTTATGTCTTCTAAGGAATTTGTCCATTTTATATAAATCAAACTGAGATTCCCAACTCCTCAAAACTGTGAAATAATAAATGTTTGTCATTTTAATCTGCTAAATTTGGGAATAATTTGTTCAATAGCAATATCTAACTAATGCAGTTCATCTGAAAATTGTCACTTTCCATTCTTTTCATTGTTTTTGCAATAAATTGATGTCATCATTAGGGTAAATTTTAAATGATTGAGAGAAAAATATTTTGATATATGTCCAATGTACTTAAGAAAAGAATTACTCTGAGCACAGCAAGACAGTGTTTAACAATAGATGGAACACTGATCGTTAACTCCAAGTACTCTCTTCTAGTTTCACTCTTAACAGCCAAGACCTCAGTCCTTTGCTCAGCCTCTCAGTCCATACCTGGCCTTAAAATGAACACTTTAGAAGCAATTCACATTTCACTGTCTCTAAGATACCATTAACTGTAAAAGGCATCAAAATTTTTAGAAATATACAATGTGAAGAAATTATCTTATAAATGATTAAATATGATTATAGATAGGCATGGGGGAGTCCAATTTAAATGCTTTGAGAATTTAGGCAAATATTTAACTGACAAATTTATAAATTTCAGGGATCTAATGTTATAATGCCAAATAAAGGCTATATTTAAAAAAATAACTGTTATTTTGTATGTAGTTCAATTCAATCTTACTTTCAATATCAGAAATACAAATAAATATCATTTTACTGAAACAGCAGATTCATTTCTAAAAATCAGTGTATAATGTAAGGCACTTAGATTATATTTTGTCTTTTGAGGGTGTTCTATTATGGATAATGATGCTGTAAACATTTTCATATAAGCCTTTGACTAGTACTTAATAATTGGATTGTTGGATCATAGTATAAGTTTATGTTTAAATTTATAAGAAATGACCAAACTGGATTTTAATTTTGCTTGGGAAAATAGCTTGCACAGTATCCATAGACTGAAAACTTCAAAATATCTCTGATAGAAATTTACCATGCTCATAGATCAGAAGGTTCAATATTGTTTGGATGTCAATTTTTCAAAATTCAGCTAATGAAAAATAGACTCAATAGAAGGCAATTATAATCGAATCAGACTTTTTCTCCATGGATTCAAAATCACGTAACTAGAAAGCACTTTATAGTTGTGGCCTTGAGCTATACTGGTCATTAAAGGAATGGCAGTCTTCTTATATACTCTTCCAGAGGGCCTGCTTTTTTACCTTCCCAGTTGAAGGTAACTTAAGCACACTGAGGCGAATGCAGAAAATCAGGCAAGAAAATCCCTATTCTTGCTATAACCTCTAACTACCCCCAACACTTGGCCTGCAGGTGGGAGGAGGGGCTTTAGAAACATCAGGTATGGAGGAGCTGTAGAAAATGTAGTAGAGTGCCATGCTCCCCTTAACATACCAGGAAAAACAAAAATGAGGTCCCCTTTCCAAAATCTGTGGAAATGATGTTACTGAGTTGTTGGCAGAAACTGAATAGAATAAACTTTGTGGCATTGCCTGGTTCCCTGTAGCCAATACTTGTATAAAATGTAACAAGTCTGTGCACTGAAGCATTTGATGCTGAGAGGGCTGGCCTTCTGGTAGAGTCATGGAGTTGGAAGGAAGGCTCTATACTGTTTGGACTCTTCAAGATCAGTAGCAAAAGATGAGATCATAGACTCTAGCAGAGAAATGTCATCAGATAGTGTTTCCTTGCCCCCCAAAGCCAGCTATAACCAACCAGACCTTGTGGTCGCCAGGCCATGGAGCTGGCTAGTGAAGAGCTGGTGATAAAGGTGAGCTGAGGATCCATTCTCCCTTGACCATGAGGTCAGACCATGTACTGCAACACCACCCTGAAGACAGACACTCAGCCACAGGGGACCCTGAAAAAGTGAGAAAGAATGCAAGCGTTTCTAACAATGAGATCACTTCAGACACTGTTAAAAATATTGGCTGTGACTGAGACCAACTGGTTGGAATGAATTATTTTTTCCTTTTCTTTCCTCACTTTCTAGTGATATTGAGATTAACAAGGAAATCAGATCACTAGAGAATAAAAGATGAAGATGAAATCCTCAGGAAATAAAGGATCTATGAGTTCTTAACACAATTGAAAATACTATGAAAATATTTTGACCTTTGAAAGAAAGTTAGTCTTAACTATTATGCATTTTTTTTTCCTATGGAGGTAATCTTGAGAGCCCTTTTCTTACCAATGCTTGAAGCTCGCATCGATCAAAAGAAGAGGTAACAAGCATGAAATAAACTGTTTTCATGAGGCTTGGGTAGCAGGGAAATGGTATAAAATTTACTTCAACCTCACTTCCTTTTAATAAATTAATCTGTAAAGAAAGCCAATGCTACCTAATAGCCAATGCTACATTCTTTATGTTCCAAGCTGGGATTTTTTTTTTTTTTTTTTTTTTTTTACGGTTGTGGCCTCTCCTGTTGCGGAGCACAGGCTCCGGACACGCAGGCTCATCGGCCATGGCTCACGGGCCTAGCCGCTCCGCGGCATGTGGGATCCTCCCGGACCGGGGCACGAACCCGTGTCCCCTGCATCGGCAGGCGGACTCTCAACCACTGCGCCACCAGGGAAGCCCAAGCTGGAATTTTTTTAACTGAATATTTTTATTTCATTTGGGATAAAACACAGTAATCTTTTTTTTTTTTTGAAACATTTCTAGTTGTAAGCGTTTTGGATTAGCATACTGTCTTGAGCAAAGGTTATATTTGGAGTCTGCAGGGGAAAGCAGAGTTTTCCTAGTACAAAGACATTGATATACAGTAATGTATTTACACTGTCAAAGAGACTATGCCAATTATGCTGATTATAAAGGTCACTTAGATGGTTCCCTAGTCAGTTCAGGAAGCATAAGATTTCCCAACACCATTCTGTTTAACATTGTTAGTCTCTGAACTATTATTAATTTTATTTTATTTAAAATAGAACAGTATATTAAGAGAGGCTTTGAACACAGAGGATGTGCACTTTTGAAATGCACATTGAGGTATATGATAGAAATTACACCAAATATTCATGGACATTAAGTTAATATAAGTTGAAAACAAATTACTATTCCATTACAATATAGGTATTCATGTTAATTTTTCATTTCATATTGAATTTTATCATCACTATATCCAGTAAATTGTTTAAGGAACCTAAAGAAATATTTTGGATGTCTGTTGAATAGAGCAATTAAACTAATTTTAATAAAACCTTACCTCTTGATTATTTCAGGCAGGCTTAGCATGGAACATAGCATTGAATACAGCAATATGCGCCAAAGATATTATAAAGGGTTTTAACAGTTAGCATCAGACTTTAAATTGCAATTTTTCCCCCTTAGTGCTTAACTTTTACAGCACATTACCTCATTGTACAGAAACTGATGAAATTAAATAAGTGCTGTTTACATTAAGTGAGACAATGTGCCTTAAAATAATACTGTCGAATAGTTTTTCATAGCATCATTTTGTTTCCTGACTTTTGTTTGCAGTCCCCTTTTAAGACTTTAAATGGGATTTGGTTCCCTACTAATTTTATCGTTTTCAATTGGAAAACAGTAGCTTTTCCCCACCCTGTGTTTCTAATGGAGCTTGAAATTAACATTGTGCTTTTGTTGTAATTTACGTTTTATTATTATGTTGCTGAAAATTGGAAAATGTTGTAGGGTTTTTAGAAAACATTGCTAAGTGTTAAAGTATGTCAAACAAAAAGAGAATTTTTTTGAAATTCTAAACACTGAACAGATTGTGACTTTGATTTTATCAAATTACTTTAATTGACTTCTTCAGAAATGAAATGTAAATGACAGCCAAAAAAGCCATGAATAGGTCGGTCACTTTAACTAAAATTTGGGTAAATTCCTCTTCATTAAAACGAAGGACATAGACTCCCTTAAATTAAAAGGGAAATGATCCCATTCCCATTCCTCTATTCAGTCACTCTGCCCGTATCTGGCAGAATCTGAACATTCACCTTCAGAAACTAATTCTACACTGGCTGTGTTGAGGCAGCTGTTCATAGGATTTTTTTTTTAACATCTTTATTGGAGTATAATTGCTTTACAGTGGTGTGTTAGTTTCTGCTGTATAACAAAGTGAATCAGCTATACATATACATATATCCCCATATCTCCTCACTCTTGTGTCTCCCTCCCACCCTCCCTATCCCACCCCTCTAGGTGGTCACAAAGCACCGAGCTGATCTCCCTGTGCTATGCGGCTGCTTCCCACTAGCTATCTGTTTTACATTTGGTAGTGTATATATGTCCATGCCACTCTCTCACTTCATCCCAGGTTACCCTTCCCCCTCCCCATATCCTCAAGTCCATTCTCTAGTAGGTCTGCATCTTTATTTCTGTCCTGCCCCTAGGTTCTTCATGACCTTTTTGTTTGTTTGTTTTTAGATTCCATATATATGTGTTAGCATATGGCATTTGTTTTCCTCTTTCTGACTTACTTCACTCTGTATGACAGACTCTAGGTCCATCCAGCTCACTACAAATAACTCAATTTTGTTTCTTTTTATGGCTGAGTAATACTCCATTGTATATATGTGCCACATCTTCTTTATCCATTCATCTGTTGATGGACACTTAGGTTGCTTCCATGTCCTGGCTATTGTAAATAGTGCTGCAATGAACATTGTGGTACATGACTCTTTTTGAATTATGGTTTTCTCAGGGTATATGCCCAGTAGTGGGATTGCTGGGTCGTATAATAGTTCTATTTTTAGTTTTTTAAGGAACTTCCATAGTGTTCTCCATAGTGGCTGTATCAATTTACATTCCCACCAACAGTGCAAGAGGGTTCCCTAGGACTTTGATTAGTATGTACTTAGTCTTTGCCGAGGAGAGGAGACCAGATATTACTGAGTTGCATTTTCGATGCTAAATCTACTGCCCCTTCATTTTCTTTCACCTGTATTGAAACCCCTAATTCCTCAACCTGTTCAACTGGCTGGAAAATGAAATAAAGCTCACTCTCTAGTACAGAGATTCTGGGTTATTCCTGATAATGTATTACTATGCTGTAACATTAAATACTCAATGAATAGAAAGTAAATGGTTGTAATGCCAATGGGGTATTTATTCTGACTTCTATTAAGAAATGTATTGGGGCCTCTGATTTTAGCCAAAGGTTGTTAAGAATAGTTTTAATCAATCTAAAGAAGTATTGTGTAAGGAAGATGTGGCACATATATACAATGGAATATTACTCAGCCATACAAAGAAACGAAATTGAGCTATTTGTAATGAGGTGGATAGACCTAGAGTCTGTCATACAGAGTGAAGTAAGTCAGAAAGAGAAAGACAAATACCGTATGCTAACACATATATATGGAATTTAAGAAAAAAAAATGTCATGAAGAACCTAGGGGTAAGACAGGAATAAAGACACAGACCTACTGGAGAATGGACTTGAGGATATGGGGAGGGGGAAAGGTGAGCTGTGACAGGGCGAGAGAGAGGCATGGACATATATACACTAACAAACGTAAGGTAGATAGCAAGTGGGAAGCAGCCGCATGTCACAGGGATATCGACTCGGTGCTTTGTGACCGCCTGGAGGGGTGGGATAGGGAGGGTGGGAGGGAGAGAGACGCAAGAGGGAAGAGATATGGGAACATATGTATATGTATAACTGATTCACTTTGTTATAAAGCAGAAACTAACACACCATTGTAAAGCAATTATACCCCAATAAAGATGTTAAAAAAAATACAGAGAAAAAAAAAAAAGTATTGTGTCCTTGGTGCACAGTAAAATCACCTGGGACTTCAGTAATTACTCATACGCAGATCCTACTAGCTGAAAACCCAATATAATTGCTTTGAGATAGAGTGAGCCATGGTCTGCATATCTATATGTACATATATTCAGGTATTATTACTATCATGAAGAAAGTTTTGAGATTCTCTGTATAAAATATTAATAGCCTTAGTATCTAACGGAAACTTACTGAGTGCTTGGCTAAATATTTGTGGATCTTGGTGGTGTAAGTGCAGAGCCCTCCATCTCGCCCACATTGGAAAAAATCTTGTCTATTGTTCTGGCCTTTTTAAACTTGGAGTGGCCACATCTGTCCTTGACTTGAAATGGGTACAAGATTTCTAGCAAACGGTGGTTAGATCCATGATACTTTGCGGACTTATCAGTTGTCCACTGAGAAGTGTTCAACAGTTCCTGTTACACTTACAACATTCCCAGCAAGGCTGAGGACATGACGTTTGTCGTTTTAATTTATTTTGAACATTTACCCAGAGAGGACCTTTATCTTAGGCACTTTGTACACTTTAATAGAATTTGTACATAATGTTCTTTAAAACATTAAATAAGGCCAATTTTTCAAGTAAATTTTGCCTAATGGCTTTAACAACTGTCCATTCATTGCTGACATGGTGTATGGATTCAGGGAGGTGATGATCAATGAGGTAATTACAGTGAAGGTGCAGCAGTTTTAAAGTAGGTGTTTTGGCAGAATTTAATTACTGCTACCCATCTTCATATGCTAAGTAGGTGAAAACTGATCCAAGTATCCTTGCCTGTGCTGTATTGGTGGAGTGATTGTGAGGAAGAGCTTCTGATGTCTGAAGGTGAAGAGCAGCCAGGCCATTAGGTGGAACATGAATATGCATAATATGATAAGACTCTTTCACACTTTGTTTCTTCTTCATTAGGAATGTCCCCCTTTTCCTTTTCCACCAACCTTATCATTTTATTTTTTCATAGCTATGTTAATGACTCTTCACTTCTAGATACGTTGTGCTAACTCTTCCTAGCTATATCCTTTACTTCTAATTATTCTGGTAATTTTAGAATATTATCGTACAGAATACAGCTATGTAATTCAAATATGAAGTACAATAGTTTTACAGTTTTTATTTGCAAATTTCTCTCCTATTGGATGTAATACACTTAAAAAGAAAGTGTTTTCCATTGCTGAGACATAGCATGTTGTCTGTACTTCATATACAGTGCAAGTTTAATAGGAATGTCAAGGGAATATTGTAGAAAGAATGTATAAATTTGAGGTTTAAGTATTTCTAAGTGGTTTTGTGAGCTTTATCGTAGCAAACTAATGTCCTCAGAAATCACTTTTCTCATTTGTAAAATAAGCTTCTTAAACTCATAATACTCTATTGTGTGTTAGGAGCCATTCCTCTGTGATTAGTTCTAGAATGTTATCTATCAGATCTTATACATTAATACATCTGGGCATATACATCACACATTATACCGCAGTGCCCATCAGGGAATAGGCAGACTTATTTCTGAATCTCTAACACTAACATGGTGCCCAAATCAAACTTGAAGCTCAAAATATTATTGACAAAGAAAGTATGCACTTTTCATGATTCTGTAGTTCACAGGTTTGCTGACAATAAAAGGGCACTTGAAATTTTCAAATCTTTCTTAATTTGTTTCTGGTTTATGATGCCAAACCACACCTTTTAAAATACATGTGCATGCCAATTTCTTGTTAGGACTGAAGCCATAAAGTAGACTTGAGGGCTTCCCTGGTGGCGCAGTGGTTGAGAGTTTGCCTGCCGATGCAGGGGACACGGGTTCGTGCCCCGGTCCAGGAAGATCCCACATGCTGCGGAGCGACTGGGCCCGTGAGCCATGGCCGCTGGGCCTGCGCGTCCGGAGCCTGTGCTCTGCAGCGGGAGAGGCCACAACAGTGAGAGGCCCGCGTACCGCAAAAAGAAAAAAAAAAAAAAAAGTAGACTTGAACCTTTTTGACTGAGGTCTTCAAAACCGACATGATTTACAAAAGAACTTTTTCTCAGGTGCTGGAGCATTCCCTGCCCCTTCTCTAGTCACTGGAAGGCTGAGTTAAATTGTAGGAGTCCTTTGGAAACTCTAAATCCATTACTTGATTCCATCGCAGGCAGGTCCATCCTATAAATCATGACTCCACACGGGTCCCACTTCCTTCTCTTTGTTAAACTCACCTGCTCTCCATGTAATATAAGTGCTATCTGTTTAAGTGAAGTCCTTAAAGCCTTGCTTCTCTGAGTCACTGGCTCCTCTTTCAAAGTCTGGGCCAGGTTGGGGGGTGACTAGGAAAAAGAATATGTAGTACTTATGCTTATAAATGAAAGATTGAATGAGCCCCATGAGTCTGGAGATTGTCTGCTCACAGGTGGGGACTCAGATACTGGATGGCCATACTGTCCACACTGTTTCCTGTCACCCTAAACTTTCTGTCAGAAGAAAAAGTAATGGTTTCAACTGGATGGAAATTATTATGTAAAAATGAAACAGAAACTATTATTTATGAATTCGTTTGTAATTACATTAACAAAATTCTACCTACTAAGCTGTTCTACTACTTATTTTGATAGCTGCAAACACCTTAGGAAAGACCATGGATATTGAAAGCAATGGATGATTTAAATTTAATTAGATGGGGCACTCTAACTTGGATCGTATTACCAAAAAGAAAAAATGTTTGTACAAATTTATCTTAAGGAGAATAATGCATTTGTCTCTTTTTGGCTTTAGAATTAGTTCTAGGACATTTAGCTTTACTTTTCCTCAAGAATGTTGCCATGCTTTAAACATTAGGAATGTATGGCCACCAAAGATGTTTCTCACTGAGACAAATAAAAATTATGTATCAACATATCTTGATTTTTTTCAAACAATTCTACACTTCTGCTTGATTTTCCCATATAACATGTGGAAAATATAAAAATGCAATACTTCATCAAACATGAAGAGAGAATACCTTTAATACTTGAAGTTATATGACATCTTTTGCCCCCCTGATATGGCAAGGCAGTTTATATTTTCTCCAATTGATATTGAGACACCCAAAGATACTTTGAACATTTTTCAGCGAAAATCATATCTAAACCAATGTATTTTTATGTAATTGTATTTTGTTTGATTTTATCTATCTATCTATCTATGAAACAAATGCTCACAATAAAAATACACAAATAACCCTGGAAAGACCCTGTTTTTTAATGAGGTTACTTTCCCAGATATTGGGGGTTAAGACTCCAACATATCTTCTTGAGGACACAATTAAACCTATAACATTATTTTTCTGTACTTTCCTGTATTTTTATAATGAAAAAAGTTTAAAAGTATAGGTTTATTAAAATGTATTATTTTTAATTGAAATAAATTTGAATTTTTAAATCAAAACTTATGATAGAGATTTGCATATATAATGTTAAATAGTTATTAGCATTATGGGGTTGATAACTTTTGTTTTTATTATTCTTAGGACAACCATTCTTATATTTATAAAGCAACTCAAATTTCTAAAATATGTGTTAATTTTCATGATATTTTCTTATTGACATAGACGTTTGACCTAGAATGAATGTACAGCCAGTTAAGAAATGTTACTAATTTTTATTTTGGAAAATTAATACTTGTCCATTTTCGGTAAATGACATTACATGAGAAAATCATTGAAAGGATACTTAATGAGTAATTGACTTGGTTTAAAACCTTTTTAAAAAACATTCAACTGAGTATTGAAAATGATACATAAATCAGAATGATTTTTTCTAACTAAAAGTTTAAAAGTGTGTGTCTATTTATGGAATTTTTTTTTTTTAGTTTTATGAAATATATTTTAGTTTTTTTTTAACATCTTTAATAGAGTATACTTGCTTTACAATGGGGTGTTAGTTTTTGCTTTATAGCAAAATGAATCAGTTATACATATACATACATCCCCATATCTCTTCCCTCTTGTGTCTCCCACCCTCCCTATCCCACCCCTCCAGGTGGTCACAAAGCACGAAGCTGGTCTCCCTGTGCTATGCAGCTGCTTCCCACTAACTATCTATTTTACATTTGGTAGTGTATATATGTCCATGCCACTCTCTCACTTTGTCCCAGCTTACCCTTCCCCCTCCGCATATCCTCAAGTCCGTTCTCTAGTAAGTCTGCGTCTTTATTCCTGTCTTGCCCCTATGTTCTTCATGACCTCTTTTTTTTTTTTTTTTAGATTCCATGTATATGTATTAGCATACAGTATTTGTTTTTCTCTTTCTGACTTACTTCACTCTGTATGACAGACTCTAGGTCCATCCACCTCACGACAAATAACTCAATTTTGTTTCTTTTTATGACTGAGTAATATTCCGTTGTATATATGTGCCACATCTTCTTAATCCATCCATCTGTTGATGGACATTTAGGTTGCTTCCATGTCCTGGCTATTGTAAATACAGCTGCAATGAACATTGTGGTATGTGACTCTTTTTGAATTACGGTTTTCTCAGGGTATATGCCTAGTAGTGGGATTGCTGGGTCGTATGATAGTTCTATTTTTAGTTTTTTAAGGAACCGCCATACCTTTCCCCATAGTGGCTATAGCAATCTACATTCCCACCAACAGAGCAAGAGGGTTCCCTTTTCTCCACACCCTCTCCAGCATTTATTGTTTGTATATTTTTTGATGATGGCTATTCTGACCGGTAAGAGATGATATCTCATTGTACTTTTGATTTGCATTTCTCTAATGATTAATGATGTTTAACATTCTTTCATGTGTTTCTTGGCAATCTGTATATCTTCTTTGGAGAAATGTCTATTTAGGTTTTCTGTCATTTTTGGATTGGGTTGTTTGTTTTTCTGATATTGAGTTGCATGAGCTGCTTGTAAATTTTGTAGATTAATCCTTTGTCAGTTGCTTCATTTGCAAATATTTTCTCCCATTCTGAGGGTTGTCTTTTCGTCTTGTTTATGGTTTCCTTTGCTGTGCAAAAGCTTTTAAGTTTCATTAGGTCCCATTTGTTTATTTTTCTTTTTATTTCCATTTCTCTAGGAGGTGTATCAAAAAGGATCTTGCTGTGATTTATGTCATAGAATGTTCTGCCTATGTTTTCCTCTAAGAGTTTGATAGTTTCTGGCCTTACATTTAGATCTTTAATCCATTTTGAATTTATTTTTGTGTATGGTGTTAGGGAGTGTTCTAATTTCATTCTTTTACATGTAGCTGTCCAGGCTTCCCAGCACCACTTATTTAAGAGGCTGTCTTTTCTCCACTGTATATCCTTGCCTCTTTTATCAAAGATAAGGTGACCATATGTGCGTGGGTTTATCTCTGGGCTTTCTGTCCTGTTCCATTGATCTATATTTCTGTTCTGTGCCAGTACCATACTGTCTTGATTACTGTAGCTTTGTAGTGTAGTCTGAAGTCAGGGAGCCTGATTCCTCCAGCTCCATTTATCTATCTCAAGATTGCTTTGGCTATTCGGGGTCTTTAGTGTTTCCATATAAATTGTGAAATTTTTTTTCTAGTTCTGTGAAAAATGCCATTGGTAGTTTTATAGGGGTTGCATTAAATCTGTAGAGTGCTTTGGGTAGTATAGTAATTTTCACAATGTTGATTCTTCCAATTCAGGAATATGGTATATCTCTCCATCTGTTTGTATCATCTTTAATTTCTTTCTTCAGTGTCTTATAGTTTTCTGCATACATGTCTTTTGTCTCCTTAGGTAGGTTTGTTCCTAGGTATTTTATTCTTTTTGTTGCAGTGGTAAGTGCAAGTGTTTCCTTAATTTCTCTTTCAGATTTTTCATCATTAGTGTATAGGAATGCAAGATATTTCTGTGCATTAATTTTGTATCCTGCTACTTTACCAGATTCATTGATTCTCTCTAGTAGTATTCTGGTAGCATCTTTAGGATTCTCAAAGTATGCTATCATGTCATCTGCAAACAGTGACAGTTTTACCTCTTCTTTTCTGATTCGGATTCCTTTTAATTTTTTTTTTTTCTTCTCTGATTGCTGTGGCTAAAACTTCCAAAACTATGTTGAATATTAGTGGTGAGAGTGGGCACCTTGTCTTGCTCCTGATCTTAGAGGAAATGGTTTCAGTTTTTCACCAATGAGAACGATGTTGGCTGTGGGTTTGCTGTATATGGCCTTTATTATGTTGAGGTAAGTTCCCTCTATGCCTACTTTTCTTTTTGTCATAAATGGGTGTTGAATTTTGTCGAAAGTTTTTCTGCATCTATTGGGATGATCATATGGTTTTTATCATTCAGTTTGTTAATATGGTGTATCACATTGATTGATTTGCATATATTGAAGAATCCTTGTATTCATGAAATAAATCCCACTTGATCATGGTGTATGATCCTTTTAATATGCTGTTGGATTCTGTTTACTAGTATTTTGTTGAGGATTTTTGCATCTATGTTCATCAGTGTTATTGGCCGGTAGTTTTCTTTCTTTGTGACATCTTTATCTGGTTTTGGTATCAGGGTGATGGTGGCCTTGTAGAATGAGTCTGGAAGTGCTCCTCCCTCTGCTATACTTTGGAAGAGTTTGAGAAGGATAGGTGTTAGCTCTTCTCTAAATGTTTGATAGAATTTGCCTGTGAAGGCATCTGGTCCTGGGCTTTTGTTTGTTGGAAGATTTTTAGTCACAGTCTCAATTTCAGGGCTTGTGATTGGTCTGTTTATATTTTCTATTTCTTCCTGGTTCAGTCTCAGAAGGTTGTGCTGTTCTAAGAATTTGTCCATTTCTTCCATTTTGTCCATTTTATTGGCATAGAGTTGCTTGTAGTAATCTCTTATGATCCTTTGTATTTCTGCACTGTCATTTGCTACTTCTCCTCTTTCATTTCTAATTCTGTTGATTTGAGTCTTCTCCCTTTTTTTCTTGATGAGTCTGGCTAATGGTTTATCAATTTTGTTTATCTTCTGAAATACCAACTTTTAGTTTTATTGATCTTTGCCATTGTTTCCTTCATTTATTTTTCATTTATTTCTGATCTGATCATTATGATTTCTTTCCTTTTGCTACTTAGGGGGTTTGTTTGTTCTTCTTTCTCGAATTGCTTTAGGTGTAAGGTTAGGTTTTTTATTTGAGATTTTTCTTGGTTCCTTAGGTAGGATAGTATTGCCATAAACTTCCCTCTTAGAACTGCTTTTGCTGCATCCCATAGGTTTTGTGTCATAGTGTTTTCATTGTCATTTGTTTCTGGGTAGTTTTTGATTTCCTCTTTGATTCCCTCTGTGATCTCTTGGTTATTTAGTAGTGTATTGTTTAGTCTCCATATGCTTGTATTTTTTACACATTTTTTCCTGTAATTGATATCTAGTCTCATAGCATTGTGGTCTAAAAAGATGTTTGATATGATTTCAGTTTTCTTAAATTCACCAAGGCTTGATTTGTGACCGAAGATATGATCTATCCTGGAGAATGTTCCATGAACACTTGAGAAGAAAGTGTATTCTGTTGTTTCGGGATGGAATGTCCTGTAAATATCAATTAAGTCCATCTTGTCTAATGTGTCATTTAAAGCTTGTGTTTTCCAATTTATTTTCATTTTGGATGATCTGGCCATTGGTGAAAGTGGAATGTTAAAGTCCCCAACTATTATTGTGTTACTGTTGATTTCCTCCTTATGGCTGTTAGCATTTGCCTTAAGTATTGAGGTGCTCCTGTGTTGGGGGCATAAATATTTACCATTGTTATATCTTCTTCTTGGATTGATCCCTTGATCATTATGTAGTGCCCTTCTTTGTCTCTTGTAATAGTCTTTATTTTAAAGTCTGTTTTGTCTTATATGAGAATTGTTACTCCAGCTTTGTTTTGATGTCCATTTGCATGGAATATCTTTTTCCATCCCCTCACTTTCAATCTGTATGTGTCCCTAGGTCTGGGTGGGTATCTTGTAGACAGCGTATATATGGGTCTTGTTTTTGTATTCATTCAGCTAGTCTGTGTCTTTTGGTTGGAGCATTCAATCCATTTACATTTAATGTAATTATCAATATATATGTTCCTATTACCATTTTATCGATTGTTTTGGGTTTGTTTTTGTAGGTCTTTTCCCCTCTCTTGTGCTTCCTGCCTAGCATAATTTTAGGCAGCCTCTCTGCTAATATGTTCCTGTGTTGCTAGTTGTTTGGCGTGAGGTGTCCAGCAGTGGAGCTTGCTGGCCATTGGGTGGAGCTGGATCTTAGCATTGAGATGGATATCCCTGGAAGAGCTCTCACCAATTGATATTATGTGGGGCCGGGAGGTCTCTGGTGGTTCATGTCCTGAATTCAGCTCTCCCACCTCAGAGGCTCAGGCCTGACACAGGTCGGAGGACCAGGACCCTCTCAACCACATGGTGAAATTCACAAAGCTGAGCGGGAGAAGTGCCAGAAGTAACTCCTATGCCTGTGGCTCTGCTTATCCATGTTAATACATTCTGAGTGGGGGCTGTTCTCCAAAAGCAGTGGAGAACTCAGAACAGTAAAGTTATTCGCTCAACAAATAATAAGTCCAGAATACATATGCTTTTGTCTACATGTACCACCCTTTCTCTTTTCAACCTCTGCTATGTTCTCCCCTTCATTGAGGACAGTTAAATTGACTGGTGGTTTTAGTAAATTAACTTCGTTTCCTTACTACAGGGTTTTTGAGAGCCTTTGATCTATTACTGTACAAAAGGAAAAGACTGTGTACTGTGACATTTCCAGGCATCTTAGAAGAATAGCTCTTTTCTGAGAGAAGTAGGTCAGGAGTAAGTGTTCACCAAATTACCCTGTGAGAAGAATCTTCCTGGAGTAGTCCTTCTAAAGCCAATATTTACCTATTTGCTGAAATCTAAAAAATATGATCCCTTAGAAAGCTTCTTCTATTTTGAGGTAAACTTTTAATAGCTCTATTTTCATTCTTTCTTCATTATTGCACTTTCTAAATTTCCTGTGAAGAGTTTGCATTAATTTTATAATCATAAAAAGTAAATTTACTCTAAGAACCAAAAAAAAATGCTCTAAGGGAATCTTTTACTTTTTGATGTTTTTTGTTGGATTGGTTTTTCTTTCCCCTTTGGAGAACTTGATTCTTTCCACTAAACCTGAGTCTGGCAATGCATTCCTAAGTGATAGCCCTCCTTCTACCAGAAGGAGAAACTGGCCTTTAAAAGATATATAATAGCTGTGAACTTATTTCCACAATCTATGAACTCAACTATACATAATATAAGTTTTAAAATGTATTTAATAGATCTTACTTATTTCAAAGGACTCATTTGTCCCAGAGAGTAGAAAATGAATCTAGAGACTTCAGGGTAAAATCCAGTCAATTCCTGCTTCATCCTTTCTTTCTTTTTCTAAAGTTACTGAAAGTTTAATTCAATCAATTAGGATTTTCTCCACACCATTCCCTTCTCTGAATTGATTCCAAGCTGAACAATCTTGCAATGTCTGTAAGTATCTGCTGAGGTATAAATATGTGTCTTCGGAGATCTTCTCTGGGTCTGAAGCCCTCTGGTCCCTGCCACCAGGATTAGGTCAATCTTTTTTGCAAACTTTGTCGTATTATACAAGTTAGGGTCTATCTCCAATCTTGATATTTAGGCTTCCATAGGTCAGTGCTTTAGCAAGAATATAATCTTGAGAGCTCACACTGTTCTTAAAACTAGATCTTAAATGTTCTTACCACAAAAACTAAATGGTAATTATGTGACAGGATCAAGGTTTTAAAGCTAGGGTGGTAATCATATTGCAACATGTAAATTTATCACATCGACTCATTGGACACACATTTACACAATGCTATATGTCAATTAAAACAGTAAAAAGTGAAGAAATACAGTTGTTTCTTCACATTTTTGGGGGGACTAGTTCCATTTCTTCTTCCCGCGGTCCTTTCTCTGGGCTCAATAACCTCTGGGCATTGTGTTCTGTTCCTTATCATTGCTCCTAGGAATGAGAGTGCTTGGTTATTGTTTAGGAACTCCCAGATTGCCATTTACTGTGTGCCAAGACTTTTCCCTGTGACAGAGGTATAACCCATTTGTTATATCTTTTCTGCTTTCTTTTGCCCATCTTATATTTAAAGCCATTAACTCATTAAGAGACAGACTATACAAACAGACAGTGGCCAGATCCTGTATTACAACTGAATTCTGACCCACAACCTCTGAGCAACTACCCCGGGAAGCCAAATCACAACTTCTGTAGCAATCCATCCCAAATTAGCAGGACCTGATCAGAAACTGCTGGCTGCCCTAAATTTTGCCCCCACTTTCAATTTATGATTAAGCAGAGAAAATAAAATATGTACCCCTAAACAGTCACATAAGATGTCCCATTTCTACGTAATCCATTTTCAGTTTCCCCAATTAGGAAATTGGAATTTTTCAGTCCAATTAGGGTAGAACTGACACTTTCCTTTTTTTTTTCTTTTTTAACTTTAAAACTTTCCCACTTTCCTGCTGCCTTTGGGACTTTGTCAAACACGAATGATTGTGGCTGATCCCCTTGCCAGAGCAAGCTCCTAGTAAATAGTCTCTGTTCTCATTTGGGTGGTCTTTATTCATTCCCACATCACAGTTATGATTCCAGCCTATGATGCCAACAATGGGGAGCAACACAGGTCTACGCAGCAGTGACTGCAAATGAGCCCCACTTTATCTTCCTAATTTAGTGATTTGGTTCTTGCCATAATTCCCTATGCCCAAACACTTGCTTTGTAACAGTTTTAGAAAATGTGTCTTGGTCTGAATAGGTTTATGTCTGACTCTCTTTTTTGTCCTTGTTACTTCAGGACTGGGATTATGTTTTTCTTCCTTATGACAGGGACGGGACTGGCATTCAGTCTCCGGGTTCTACCTCCCATGACCATATTCCACTTTCAGACCTCCCTGAAACTAACTTCCTGATTCTGTTGGATTTGGGAAATTCCTTTCTTTCTGGAACCTTCTAATACTAAACTCCCTTCTTATTTTGGAGGTTTGGCTGCACTGTGGACTTTCAGAACACCTGCTTTCCCTTTAGAGGTCTATATAATTTTGCATTAATAACTGACTCTTTAGAGTTTGCTGTTTAGTCATTTCCATTTCCACTTATATCTTCTGATTTAGGTTCTTTAGGCTACTCTAAATATCTGTTAGCTAAGCAATAATATTTTCTGGTCATTCCTCACTCCACAGATATTTTTCCGTCTACTATATGGTTTTAACTTGTCTCTAAATTTCCTAAGATGCATTATTTTTTTTTCTTCTGAGAATTCATCTGTTATTTCTCTCTTTGACTGTTTTGTCACTCCTGTACTCTTGCTTCCTGTTTAACTCTTTATAAGACATATCATCAGCCCTTCATTCAGTTGCTACTATAGTAACACAAGCATTCTGTGCATTGAATACACTTTTCAACTTCAGAATGAAGTGACACTCTCCATGCCAGGTGTTGATGACATTCCTTATCACTAAACTTAACTAAGTTTCAGGCTATCAGCCTTTTTCTAATTGAATTTGTCACAGGCAGGCAATCTCTTCTTGAAAATCTATAAAGTAAATACCAAAGGTTGTGGTTTTAACAGAAAAGTTAATCAAACTCAGTAGAAACAACATTATCTCTGCCATTTTTCTTGCCAAGTGCTAACTATGCATCTCTATGTCAGAATCTAAATGTTTATAGAGGTAAGTCTGATTCTTTTCAATTCTGAATGTTGACTTTCATAAACCCCCCTCTCCACATCTGACTCTCCAAATGGCTTCTCTTGGCTGTAGCACACAGTTTATTAGTGCATGATGTAAGGTTTCTGATGAATCATTTTTCTCTTGAACCAGTTTGTAAAACAGCATAAATCCAACTTGGGGTTTTGATATATGTTAATAGGTAAGTGATGTTTATCATCTTAACTAACTACAGACATGAAACAATAATAAAAATAGTAATTATTGTAATATTATTATTGCAAATAGTGAGATGACTCAACCCTTTGAGAATTGTGTCCATCAAGATAATTTTTCAGTGCCTACAACATCAGGAAGGGAAATTCTGTGAAAACAATCACCTCTCTGATTGAGTCTTCCTATCTTTTCTCAAAGATTCTCATGTTCAGAAATTAGTCATTACTGTTTTTTCCTTATTTTTCTCCTATATTCTAGCCATCCCACTGTTATTAACCCAAGCCAAGACTAATTGAAGAGAGGACTTTATGTATAGTTACTTCTTGATAGATTGGCTACTTATAACTAATTATTGCTTATGAAATGATGATAAGGTGTATTCAAACGATTGCTTTAGTAAGTAGGAAGCTTCCACAGAACTTCCTGTGGATATAGGTGATGTGAATAACTCTAGGAGTTTTCTCATAGCTGTAAACATTATGAATGTGGCTTTCAAAGATAATTTTAATTTGTAAATCAGTTATTGTTTAATGTAAATTAAAAATCAGATTGTTGATAGTAAATTATAAAGCAGATATGCATATGAATGCTAATGTAGTGTTTTTTAAAGAGTTGGAATTTAGATGAAATGGGACTTGTGTAATTTAATATCTTTAGATATCTATGCACATTTTTATTGTAGATCAGTTCAAAATGTCTTAACACATGAATCTCTATAATTATAAATCTTGTTAAAATTCATCACCAACCTTTACTTTAAATTCATCACCAACCTTTACTTTACTTTTATTTTGCCAGACTCAAACACCTCTAGGAAAATAGAAACAAAAGGAAAACATGCTTTGAGCCTTAATTTCTTAAAGATTTGTAAAGACACAGTTTTGGAAGTGGGCACAGATTGCAAACAGTATGAAATGACAATAACTAGATGTGGAAGGGATTCAAAATGTACAGAGTATGGAGACAGGAATAAAAAGGTTTATGTAGGAAGAAAACACAACTCAGATTGCAAGATACTAAAGAAAGTATCATTATGGAGCAAAACATCCAAACTCCTTATGTTTGATGATAAAATTGACTGGAAAATTACCAATGCTCTCCTCATTTTGCGGTGGATATACACAAATTAAGTCACTATGGGTGAACAGATCTTTCCTAAAAATAACTAGTTTCTCAGGCTTAATTTAGTCCTTGGTAGAATATTCTACATGAACCTCATCAAGTAGTAAAATGTCTTATTTAATTGGGCAGAAGTCAGGTGGAAAAGCCTTTCCTTCCTGCCTCCCTCCCTCCCTCCCCTCCTTCCTTCCTCCCCTCTTTTTTCCCTCTTTCCCTGTGCTTGATTGGATAAAACTAGTTTTTGTTGAAGTGTACAATTTGGATCACTGAACATGGAATATAGAGCAGTTAAAATTTATAAGAGGCATATGGAGATGTTCAGAGCACCAGAGAATCCCAACCTGGGATGTTCGGCTGAGGAGTTTCACTTTTTAATGAGTGCCTTGAGGTGGTGATTTCTTTTTTTTTTTTTTTTTTTTTAACAAGGCATTGATTTTTTTATTTTTTTGGTAAAAATCATAGATGTCTCCTAAGAGTATAAAAACAAATGTAAAAATCAAATGCAGGAACAAAATTGAACCAAACAAATTGAAAATCATTTGTTGTATAACTTGGTTGCTTGCTGCTTTCGGTGATCGTTCTATACATGAAATTTCTTTCTGAATCACTGGCAGATTCCAGAGCTTTTTCAGTTGTGTCCATAACACATCAGAGTTTTTAGGGACTCCTGTGTGCAAAACATTTTCCAAGGTTTCATGAGGAATATAAAGAAGAAGGTGAAATTCTTGCTTTGAACTGTTTAGAATTTAGCAACGAAGACAGAAATGACTCATAAAACAGCGGGAGGGGAAATCTTGGAAATTCAATAAGTCTCTTTTTTCTCAAGTACTCTGAGAGTCCTCATTGTATTACGGAAAGACCTATAAGAGCCAACATTACTGTTCTGTGTATTTATAAAAATTATGGAATTAACTGCCAACATCAATCTCTGTGTCAGAAAGCTTTTTGCAAAGAGCCAATTTGAGGAAAGTACTTTAACTTTGATCCCAATGCAGTACATTCTGGTGCTAAGTTCCTTCCTTGTATTCTGTGGATCCATACCCTGAGATCTGAGAGGCAGAAAAGTACTACTTGCACCTGTAATTGCTTTTCAGAAAACAAAGAATTCATTTAAAAACATATGTCAAGAGCTAGAGCTAAATGATTTTTTTTATGTTCAGCTCAGATTAAAATGGCTTTTACTGTAACAAAACCCCCTTTAATACCGTGTATTTCTATGCATGACTTTAAAGCCATATTCAAAGTGATGAATAAACATTGCAGAATATAGACAATAAAGGAATGTAGACTGGAACAGTAGCAATATCATTATGCGTCAGCTTCAATCTTTTAGAAAACATAAAATAGAAAATATAGGTATTAGTTATTTAGAGAATCTAAATAGATGTTTCATAACTTTCCATCAGAATTTAAAAATTGAATCTCCAATATTTTGATCATTCTAAACACCATATATATATGTAAATCTATTTGTAATGAAATAATATAAATTAGGTAAAAATAAAGAGGGATATTGAAGAATGGTACCAGTAAATCAGTAAATTTAGAATTTTTATTTGGCTGAATAATAAAATTACTTAAGGCAGTCAGATGTCCAGGATATACATATTTATACTTATTTTTCTTTCATTACTGCTTGCATTATATCTCAGATTTATGGTTCAACTTTTACATTAATTTTTTTCCATAAGACTAGTGTCTAAAAAGAAATACAGGAAAGACAAAGTCAATGATTTATAGAGAAATTTAAAAAAAACACAAGGTTTATATTTGGCATTCCTTTTCCTTTGAAGTTTTAGGTTTGGAGCTTAAGATCTTTATTTTTATGCCATGTGAGATGGTTACTCTTTGAAATATTCTGAATGGATCAAATAGTTCATCTTGTGAGAGCTTTCAGAAGTGGGGTTAGACACCTGATATTTCAGAGAATCTAAGTTCACATTACTGTTTTATATTTTAAAGGTTATCTCAGCTCTACCCTTATATCCATTCACTCAATGCATATTTATTGAATATGGAATTGGTAGTAGGAGCATGTCAGTGGTAGGTTCTATGTTTACCTTGCTTATGTCTCATAAGAAAGAAAATGTGCAACAATAAATATAATAAAGGGATAAGGACCGGAAATAGAAGAAACCTCTTTCTAAACTTATCCATCATGTCTCTGATTGCTAGACTACTTCTTTCAAGGCAATAGGTCATTGTATAAACTAGACAAACTCATTCTTGTTGATATGCTATTAGGAAAAAAAATCTCTTCTTCTTCCACACTAAATCTGTCCCACTTTTCATATGAATACATAATATCTGGGATATTTGGCACATCAGAAAACCCAGCCCAAACTAGCTGAAACAAAAATTGTGTGTGTGTGTATGTTTAAATAACTGACAAAGACCTTGCGGGATCCATGAACTCCTATTATAATGTTCATTGTATTCTTTTCTCTTTCTCTCTCATGCTCTGCCTCTCTCTTTGGCTCTCAGTCTTGCTCTCCAACCCCAAACCAGAATCTGTCCCTGTTTCTTTCTGCAAAATGGTTTTATCATCTCTTTCTGCAGATAGACCTTCTCCAGCTGTCAACACTGTGATTGCAGATTGATGTTATCTTAGGCCTCAGTAAAGAGAGTTTATTTCTTGCACTAAATAGATCCAAAACAAAATTCCAGGGCAAGTCTTGCTGTTGACCTAGATTGAGTTACATACCAATCCTTGAACAATCACTTTGGTCAGTTACCTAGGATCCTCAGCTTGGTTAGCCATGGCCTGAGCACCCATTCCTGTGGCCAAAGAGAATGGGAGAAGTGTGATCAGCAACCAGGCATGGAATAAGTGAAGAATAGTTGCTCAAATGAGGTGGGCAGTTTGGTTACCAGGATAAAAGTGTTCTGTCTTAAGTTGGATCCATCAAGCATTATGTCATTTATTTGGGAAGGCGTTTTCACCTGCAAAGGCAGATGGGCCGTAACAAATTGGCGTTGTGATTAGGATGTCGAGACAATGACCACCATCACCATGGGTCTTTCTTCTCTTGTTTGCTTTGCTAATCTGCTTGATAGCAAGCATGCACTTTGCACTGCTGTCCACTTTGTGTTGCATGTTGAGTCCTACCAAGCCTGTTATAGATTTAGCCAGACTAAGTCCAATAATTACTTGGCATTTAGGTATGGGAGTATGGGATTGGAGACTTCCTTAAAGTGACCCTCCCTGGGTCATATGCGTCCTCCAAAACCTACCTCCTGTGTTTTAGAATAAAGCTGTGGCTGATGCTAGGCTCAAGGGGAAACTGTACCCTGTGACAGATTGGTTATGCAATTCCATCAGGTGTTGGCCCCTGATCTGTCGATTGTTCAGAGGGAAAAATGCCCTGTGGGAGATGTGGGCCCATTGGGTGATCATTCACAAGGAGCAGTTTTTTTGTTTTGTTTTTTTGCGGCACACGGGCCTCTCACTGTTGTGGCCTCTCCTGTTGCGGAGCGCAGGCTCCGGATGCGCAGGCTCAGCGGCCATGGCTCACGGGTGCAGCCGCTCCGCGGCATATGGGATCTTCCAGGACCGGGGCACGAACCCGTGTCCCCTGCCTCGGCAGGCGGACTCTCAACCACTGTGCCACCAGGGAAGCCCAAGGAGCAGTGTTTAGGGTGGAGAAAGAGAGAGAGAGAGACCCATACTCTTAATCATGGATGGTTCACCAGGACTCTTAAATATTTCTGCTGCTGCTGCTGCTGTTGCTGTCTATAATTCTGTCATGAAAAAGATCCTCACCCTCTGGGTTATGCAGAAATACATACCTGGCACACCTGTGGCATAGCAAAGAGGCCGATTCAAACCTACTTAGGCCTGGGGGCTTTAAACCCTATAAAGCACCCATTGCCGTGAGGGAGGCCCCTAAACCTGACAATACTGATTTGTGGCTTCTTGGAAGAAAAAAAATTATAAAGGTAAACAGGGTAAGGAGGCTCACCCTGAAATGTATCTAGTGATTTAAAAAAACATCGAAAGATAGAAATGAATGAAAAACAGAAAGAGACCTGGATACAGGGGAAGGAGACATGAAAGCAGCAACAAAACTGAAATGAAGGTCCACAATTTGATCTAATTGGAAATCCAAAATTTTAAAAATGATACAATATAAAGATAAAAGAGTGTCGAATGGCTTCTGCACCTCTGTAATACAGGTTTTGAATTAACGTTAACATCTACAGAAAATAAATCAACTGAAAACTTTCTGGTCCTTAATACTGGGACTTAAATTTGGATGAGGAGATTCCACTAAATTTAAACATGGTGCCCCTACTAACTTAGAGGAGTTACTGGGTATAAAATAGAGTACACACAGGTATGCCTCTTCAGAACTATTGCCTTTCTTAAATTCCCCGTAGTCCTAGCATCCATTCCCCTAAAATATCTTATAGAGGGCATGGATGCTCTGACCTAATGAATAATATTTTAAAATTAAATTACGTCTCTGGCACTTACAAATTGGCTTGATAAAATGTAATGCCATGGACCTTACCTCCCAGTTAAAATAGCTAATATGGTCTAATATAAATTAAACAGGTCCTTCAAGGTTTGAAACTTATTATGCAAGACCTAATTAGTGAAGGTGTAAATATCTCCACTGCTTCTTTGCAGCCCAACTTAGCCTATTTTTTAAACCCTGAAAAAAATAAATGGTACGTCGAAGTGCAGTATCGCAACTTTAACCTTATGGATTCCATTATGGTTGCCACACCCAATATTATTGAAATTATCGACTCCTTCCAACTAGCAACCAGTGAATATTTTTGCTGGTTATATATATGGCCAATGTATTCTCTCCGTGCCTATTCAATAGCCTCTTAGCTGCAGTCGCCTTCATCTCCAAAGGGACAAAATACACATTTCCTAGACTACCACTGGGGTACCTCCACAGCCTTGCCATAATACACAAACTCTGCAGGAAAGATTTTAACTGCTTCAGTCTTTCTCCAGGAGTACAGATAGGACATGACATTGATGATGTCATCCTCTAAGGAGATTCATTTGACACACTAATTAAGGACATACAGATACTCACAAAAGAGCCTACAAAAAGGGATAAACAATTGCCCCACACAGAGTGCAAGCACACCTCCCACCAATTCAGTTAAATTCCTGAAAATGTTTCAGTCAGTTGAAAGCTGCTTCATCCCTGACACCAACAAGAAACAGCTACTGACCATCTCAGTACCCATACAGTGTCAAGGCACGCACGCAAGAGAGCTTTCACCTCCCTTCCTGGCCTCAGGCCTCAGTCACAGAGTGCCACAATGACGCACACCAGTAAGCTCAAATGCAATTAAATAAAAATTATTACATTTCAGTCATCAGTCAAACATTGGTGTGAATTGTAATAAAGAGTCTGACCCCATTTTTGAGGTCTGAATGCTGACAACTTCTATGCCTCATCCCTCTCTCTTTCAGCCTCATATGTGTGGGAGGTGATGAGAAAGACCAAGTGCTCCCCTTTTGACACTGCAGGAAGGTTCAAACCACGCGAGTGTTGCAAGCCTCTGTTGGGTGGGATTACTCACCTTGGCCCCGCCCTTAAACACAATATAAATCCAGGCTACTTTCCTTTCCTTGCTTTCTCAAGCAATCTCAAACCTGCTTGAGAGGTCCCCCACGGACCTCAATTATGTAAATATTAATCTTTTCGGTGAGACATCATTTGCATTGACCCCTGAACAAAACTTTGGATGGGGGTCCACCTACCTCCTGGGATGATCATAGCAGAGGGGATCCCAGAAAGCAAAGCTATGGCAGCAGGAAAGAGAGACTGGAAAGGAAGCTAGGAAAGCACTATGTCCCAATGAGCAGGTTAACACTGGTCACCTGGAGCTCTCTCACTGGGGCCTGTGCACTGCCACGTAGAGTATGCCTTAGAGGTGTCCTGACCGAGGGTGCAAGATTCATGAGCCTTACCTACCAATTCCACTGTTGCATTAGGGCTGTTCACCTAGTACTTCCTACTTTCCTTCCACACTGGATGGAGCACACTGTCATGGCCAGAGAATGCCTTCATGTAGACAGTTGCAGATACTTGAGTAAAAGTCTTCCAGTGAGATAAAAGGTGGGTATTCAGGAGATAGAAAGTGGGATGCAAACAGCATTCGTTACAGGGAGTGATGCTGGTCAAAATGTACATATTTCACCACTTTCAGGCCACTCTGGCCAATTTAAAGAAGGAACTCTTAGGAGAGAAATTTCAAATCCTCTGCCTTTTAGATATGCATATATTCATAGAGCTCACTTCATTCACGAAACTCCTTCCGTTTAAGCTTTGCCAGTGAAATTGGTCCCAATGGGTTGAACAGTTTAGTATCTATGAGACACAGGTCTTAAGGAGTTGCATCCTTCTTTACCAAGTATGCATCCCACTCAGAATCTTTCCTTAGGCCCCTATTTCCCCCATGTTAAACTGAGTGTGAGGTTATTAGTAACTCTGGCTAGCTTACATACTTTGTAAAGCTTACATCCTTCATAAAGAGATTCATTTGCATTGCAGAATTTAACAAAAAGACTCCAAAACACTTTACTATCCCTAACAGCCATGCCATTGACACACAGTCCCAAGAGCAGCCCTATACCTACATCAAATGTGGAGAGTATTATGTCCTCTTATATTCACCCAAATTATCAGGGTTAGTGGAGTGATCCATAAATTATTTTCAAGAAATTTGGATATCCAGAATTTAACATTTTATTTTGGAACTAAAACTTTTACTTTGGATTTTTTCATAGAATTAACCACGTTACCTCTTCGGAGATCAACATCCTTTTAGACATGAAAAGTTTGTTAATGATTTCCTCAACAGAAATGTTGATTACAGGACCTGGCCAGCAAGCAGTCAATAAATATGTATTAAATAAATTTGGGGTATCTTCTGGGTGAATCCTAAACCAGGGATAAATACAATTAACCCAGTCCAGGGTAGTAGTTCTGAAAAATCACTTTGAGTAGATTTATATGATTTTATTGGAAAACCTGTGGTCTGAGAGGTACTTCTTGGAGTACACTTGTAAATACCTGTGAGGGAGACCTACAAAATATTCTATGAAGGAACTCAGATGTGATTTCTCTCATTCCTCTATTTTTACCAAGTTAGGTAGAGAAACTAACACTGTATGAACTGGGAAAGGAGGAAGGAAGGAGGGAATTTTTACTTAGCACACGTCTCAGTGATGATAAAACCTGGCATGAAACACACTTCCCCTATAAAAGAGAATGTACTGGGCTGAGGGCTGTGTTAGGATTCTCACCTAACTAGAAGAGTTTCAAGATCCTGAAAATGCCCCTGATTATGCAGAAGTTAGGGAGACTATGAAGGCATTCTTTCCCTGTGGTGGATGTGAAGTCTGAGATAATACGTGTGAAAGGAAGCTTCCTTTCTTCCTTTACTGTGCTTCATTGCAAGGGTGAGTTGTGTGCATGTGTATGTGTATGTGTGTGTGTGTTTGAACCAAAGTCACTTTAAAGTGTATAAAACATATAAATCATGGCTTATATCAACATACATATCAATGGAATAGATTGAGAATCTAGCATGAAGGACTAACACATGCTTCAACGTGGATGGACATGAAACATTATGCTAAGTGCAAAATGCCAGACACCAAAGATCACCTGTTTTATGATCCTCTTTATATGAAGTGTCCAGAATAGGTAACTCCACAGAGACAGAAATCAAATTAGTGGTTGCCAGGGGCTGGGAAGAGGGAGGAATGGAAAGTTACTGCTTGAAGGATATGGTGTTTCCTTTTGGGGTGATGAAAATGTTTTGGAACTACATAGATGTGATGATTGCACAATATTGTGAATGCACTGAATGCCACTGAGTCGTACATTTTCAAATGGCTGACTTTATGTTATGTGAATTTTACCTCAATTAAAATAAAACCTAAAAAATAAAATAGAAGAGAGCCAGTGTTTAGTGGGAAGGTCACCTTGAATTAGATAGACCTGGGTATGAATGAGCAGCTGTCATCAAACATTGTAAATATTCGTTACACATAAAGTGATGAACAAAGTACTTCGATTATAAGTATTCAACAAATGTTGAATTACTACTCTCATTAAAACTTTTGAATAAAATGCATTAATAGTGAGCAAGTAATAGGTTATCTCTGATAGGATTTTCTAAACACTAAAAATGGAAAACTTTTATCTGTTCTTTAAAATGATGTGGGACTCCAGCATACTAGAATTATGCCCAGATTTAGCATTCAGATGTCTGTGTTTCACCATGGAAATCACAGCTAAGTTGTCATGAAAAAATGTGCAAGTTAGTTAATTCTAGGCCTTCATTTCCCCTTCTATAAAATTAATATTGCATCAGAGGAACAGTTAATTTTCTTCCAAGTTTAATATAATATGACTCAATTATATAAAATGTACAGGGACAAATTAAGAAGCAATTCCTGTGATTTGGAATCTGATTTCCTAAAAGGATAAAGATGGTGGGGGAGGAGTAACACCTTACATGTGAGAGATAATCTGGGTGATTTAATGAAGGTGCAAAATAAGTCGTGTCTCTTGTGCCAGCTCATGTTGATGAAAGTAGCTAATTGTTCTGGAGGACGTGCTGGGAAGGACTTCATGATACATTCAGCAGGAAACGGTGCTCTGAGAACCAGTGGTGTCAGCCACGGTTGATTAAGCCTGGGAAATTGGGGGGGCGGGTAGCAGGCTGGTAGGGGCTGCTGTACAGATATCATCTATTTGGTTTCCTTGACTGAAAATGAAAAGTAAACCCATCAAGGACAGAAAAAACACATATGATACATTAAGGGAAAAATAGATGGGGGGGCATTATTTTAGCTACTCCCACTGATCAAGTATAGTAAGTTGTACTTTACGCCCCAATTTCGCATTAACTAGTGTCTGAGTGTGAAAATTCTGAGAAAGTAAATAGATCTGCCCGTTTTTATTATAGAAATACTAGAAATTTCTCCAGTTATGGTTTTACTCTTGTCTCTAAAGAACAGGTAATTTCACACTCATCAAAATTTCTCTCATTTCTTGCAAGTTTATTATTTGAATGTGTGTGTGTGTGTGTGTGTGTGTCCGTAAGATTTGAATTTGATTTCTGATTTTCTTAACTCCTGTGAGCACAGCTTAAATCCAATAAGACTCAGCAGGCATGCCAAGCCATCTCTAATTTTTCTTGCAGTTTGGTGTTTAATGAAAAGATCCAATGGCATTATGCAGATAAAAAACAATTTTGAAAATGCCATATGGCAACCCTGCTAACCAAGTTTCTGAACCACTGGTGGGTAATAAGGTCTCCTCCCTCAGAAAGGAAAGAAATGTTAATCATGTTTGGAATGATGTGAAAATTGGGGAGAAGCAAGGTGAGAAAACAAAAGGGTGAAGAGGTTGGCAAGGATACTGTGATGGAGGAATGTTCCTTCTGAGCAGACTTCTCTGATGTTCAAAATGTCACAAATGTCAAAGAGCTACTGTTGTTGTCAGAGTTGGATGAGGATTTATTCATCTTTCGGGCTATTTTTCACATCATAATTTATTAAAAAAAGCTACTTTTATCGTAGCCAATGTTTACTAAATTCAGCTTCTTTCAGGAGCCTAATTTCTTAAGGTAAAAATATACATGATATATTTAAGTTAACAGAATATAGAATTTAAAAGTCCTGTGGGAGAGTTGTAAATGTAGCTGTATCTGTGCTGAAGGAGCAATGTTCTCCTAGCCCACTTCTGGAACTTTAGCCACAGTCAAGGCTGGATGGTCCTCAAGAGAGAAACACACGCTCCGGATTTCTAATTAGAACAGTTAGAAAGCCATAGCAAAGTAGTTTTTTGATCGTCACCCTCAGGTTTCACAATGACTTAGGAACTCTTGCAGAACCTTTATTGGAAGGCTTTGAGTACAGTTTTGTGGTGGTGGCTTGACTCTTTGGAATATTTCCCTTGCAATTCTGAGTTTTTGGCAATTATACGGCTCCAGATGGCACACGCTTGCCTGGAGGCGCGAGGCTCTTTCAATGGAGTGAATGCCTAAGTGATAGATATTCATGGATATTTTGGGTCTTTTCACACCACCTTGTAAGCTGTTTAAAATCATAAAAACCCGTAAGCAGTTAACTTTTTAAAAAAAAAAAATAATAAATGGGAGTCAATCAAAGTAAATGATCTCTTTTATATAATAAAAGAAGCTCTATTAAACTCTATTCCAATCGGGGGAAGAAATACTACAGTTCTGTTGACTCACCACCTGGTCTTGCCCACTCCACTTGGAGAGAAGCCCTGTGCATGGTGGCTGGGGAGGTGTGGTCTACTGTTTCATCGTGGGTGTGTGGGCCGAGTCTCCCCACTCTGGCAATTTCAGTGTCTTGGAACTCACTAGTGTTTTTGACAGCTTTCCTGTGGTATTCTTTCTTGTTTTACACATTTTCAACTCAGAAATGTCAATAAAAACAACAGACTTAAAGAAATAAGAGTTATATCCCTTTGACACAAAAATAGATACCCTTTGGAGTAATCTTATAAATAATGGACATTTTCATTGTGTTACCCCAGCTTATACAGCCCACTCAAATACATGATTTCACTGATTGTCAAAACAACCTGTAACATGTGTGTGGTTGATGCCATCACTTATCACATGTCATAATGCATATGGTTTTGGACCTTGGTGGAGGGTAGAGGAAATAAATCAGAACTAAAGTCACCAGTCCAGCTATAGGCTTGGTTCCCCAAATAAATTGGTAACCCTCGGTCTAAGTCAGAGTATCTGAATGGACACTAGCTTTTATCTAGACCAGTGTCATGATCCAATAACTTCAGATTCAGTAGTTGGGGTTTTGTAGAAATCTCTGAAAAATGATAATACTCAAAATCAGATGGGGGAGCATTAAATGTATCTAAGGTGTCTGTTAATTGTGACAAAAATAGTCAAAGATAAAAGGCAAAAAAAAAAAAAAGATAAAAGGCACCTTACCAAATCATCAGGGAGAGTGGTTCTTTAGAACTAAGTGGGCAGGTTTTAGCAATATGTATAGGTATCTCCAATCAAGCAAATGGAATATTGATTAAAAATTAAGACTGAGATTGAGTTATGTGGATTTGACAAGGATTTAAATATAGACTTAATAGTAAGTAGAAAATAATTCAAATTAGGTATCCTCTGTACCAGCATGAAACCCTCAAACTAAAAGGGTTTAGCTTTCTATTCTATAATATATGTTGATGGCCTTAAATAGGAATGGCTTAGCAACATGATAAATTATAGCTTTCAAATGGAAGGGATCAGTGTTTACAGTCAAGAGGAGGGGAGAAAAGCAGATTAATTCTGCACAGGGCACATGTTATTTTACAGCAGCCAATATCATGTACATAGTATGACACAGATGTTTGGAAAATGAAATATTTGACAGAATATAAAAGACCCTTAAGATGAGCTTCTCTTAAATTATAAAGTTATACATTTTTGTTATTTTCCTAAGCTTCATTTCTTCCCTGCGAGCAGCTCCTTTAAAATCTCTATGCTTGTTGAAAGCTTTGTATATTGTGTGATGTTTTTTCTCCTTGTGATAAGTGATACTCTTATTTAAAAATCTCAAGTCAATGGATATTAATTGTATAGTCACAATCTATATTGATTTAAATTTTATTTTTGTCTTTTAAATAATTGTGAAAATTGCACATATTACATAGAATCACAACTGTCCTACTATTGTGCTCAGGACTTTCTATAATTATACTTCATGATTTTCTTAAAAATGTGTTCATTTATGATTGACAATAACTTTTATAGAATATGAAACCTTGTATCCAAGTAAGAAGGGTAGAATGGCTTTTATATCATAACAAATTTTGTTAAGTATTCCCTTTGTGAGAAAATGCCATATATAGTTAAAATATTGAGAATATTTTTATTTATCTTCTTAATTTTATAATATTGGAGTTAACTGGTAGCTAGGCAAGAAGACACCACTGTCTATTGGAAGTCAATAGTTTGAAAAACTGGGTTAAAATCTGTTTTACTGTTGAACTTGGATAGTGTGTTAATTTGAAAAAGAACAGGTATGGAAACAAAACAAGACTATTTCATAGCTTGAGAATTTTAACAAATTAGCAATAGAAAATTGACTCAATCCCAAGTTATGAACTTATTTTAAAATGGTGCCATATTATTAGAGCCTTCAGCAACTGGAAGCACAAATCAGAATCCTCTCTGCATCAAGGCACCTTTATTCCAAGTCTGAAACACACTCCACCAATGGTTTTTCTAGGACAATGGGCATCAATATTTATTTGCATTTACCCACAGAATTCCCCTCATCCCATTGCTATTCATTCCTTTCTTATCTTCCAGCTTCCACCTGAGGTGATTTGCTTTATGCTGAAGAAAACCTTTTAGTATTTCTTTTAGTAAAGGTCTGTTTTATGTTGCTGTGTGGGTCTCCTACTCAAGAGGAAAATTTTGGTTTGGTGATAACAGATGAGAGCTACTACTGAGAAGGTCTAACATATGTGTAATTGGATTTTCAGACAGAAAGGAGAGGAAGAAGAAAAGTATTATTTGAAAAGATAAAAACTAATAATTCACTAAAATGCATGAAAGATACCAATTTACATATTTACAAAGATCTACACACCCTTTAGCAAGATAAATAAAAATAAATTTTTACCTAGGCACAACGTAGAATACAATTAAGATGCAAAGAAGGCAATTGCATTTTGCAATTTCTAGCCAGAGGAGTGAAATTCATGTGTATTGTTATGCCTGATCAGAACGTTGCAATAAGTACCCTCCTTGCTGGTTCTGAGTCGGCTCTTCACTATTGGACCAGTAAGGCTCTTTCTGAAATTGTTCTGTTTTCCATAACCCAACCACACTATACACTCTTCTCTTCACCTCCTAAAAATCTTTTCTCCGTAGATTCTTATATCAGTATTCGGTAGATTAAGATGACTTTCCCAGTGATGTTTAATCACTTAATTTATTTTTCTCTTTGAAGTGTAAATGATTTTTCTCAGTTGTAGGAATATCAGAGACCTAACAAGGCTTAAATTCATATGGTACCCCAATTGGTAATGCTTTTCTCATCCTGCTTGTGCAGCCTCTTTCAAAAGGATAGAGAGGAGCTCTTGAGAAAGTAGCACTCATCAGGATCATATAAAATGTATTATAAACAAAGTCCCCAGAAGAATAACACCTGGAAATCTTTTATGGACACATACATATCTTACAAGTGCTCTAACCTTCTCATTTGTCTCAATTTAACTTTAACCTTACCTCACTGCTCCTTCAGTATCTGAATAGTGAAAGCACGTGTTATTCCAAAGACCTTTGAACTGGATGATGGTAGGTGTGAGTTACAGTAGTGCAGGTAATAACAAGATTATAAAGTTGTGAAAAACATCAATCCTTAGCAAATTACATATTTGAGTGTACAAAAACTGCTAATTAAGTTGTTTTGAAATGCTTCTTTTATGAAAGAAAATAGAGGTACTCATATGAAGGTGTCCACACCAATATACTGTTATATAGTATACATACAGGACATGGCCACTAACACAAATTCAGTTCATTCTGAACATACTTTTCTGCATAGTTTTAATATTACATCATTCATATTCACTTGCCATCCCTGTCAAAATCTTATTACATTTGGTTGATTGATTGATTTACATTTTTATTGCTAAATATTAATAATCAATAACCACATCAGTGACCAGAGCTTAGCACAAAATTTGGTTTCAGACTACATTGGATTCTGAACGTATTTGCAAGTTTAATCAAGTAATATAAAAATAAATGCACAGAGTAAGAATAGTCTAGTATGTGGAAGGTAAGACTCGAAACTAAATAACAGCCAGGGTTGAAAAGTGGCAAGTACTGATAAGGAATTTCAAGTTTGTGCCAATCAAACCAGTATCAACACTGGTAAAATGCTGATATATTTTCAGACAATTTGGTCACTGCTCCAAGCTTTCAAGGTGCCCTTCCTCCACAGCCCTGTCGAGGACCTCACCAACTTCTCCACAGTTGATTACCACATAGGACTTCCTATAAAGGAGGGTGACATATGGAAACTTTGAGGCAGTTTAATGATGGAGGAACCCTAGGATATATGGAGGTGTTTTTTATCATCTGTTCAATTTCACCTCCATTTTACACTAACAGTTTATCAAAACTCACAGATTAGGTGATTATAAACAGCAATGAAAATTGATTAATTTTACTTACAAACACAGTTAATTTTATTTATAAAAATAAGACCTAAATATGTTGTGCTAAGCAACTTTTAAATTATATGTAAATTTATACAAGTAAAGCTGGGACTTACAAGATGACAAAGAGGATGCATTTCAGCAAAATACTTTGTTGTCTTATTTCAGAAATGTGATTAATATCTGTAGCATAGAAACCTGAAGGGAATCATAAAATGTATACTAGCTGTGCTTGAAACACTTGCAAGTCTCCCTAAATCTATTAATACACCTAATGTCTATTGATTAAGTAGCTATGAACCCAACTCAGTGAGGTTTATTGGATAATAAATAAATCAAATTATTTTGGGAATTTAATTTGTGCATGAATGGAAAACAGTGAGCTACAAATGACGTATAGGATGACACACTTGATATCTCCAGTAGCATCTCCCTAAGGAAGTAATGACATAGTTGACTATATGTAGCTGTAGTATTATTTCTGTCCTGATAATATCCACATTCTCTTTTTTTTATTGGTCTTCATTATTCATTTATCTTCTTCTGCCTCATCTGTATATGTGAGAAGAGTTAGTTAATTGTTTCAGGGCATTTTTAGTAGCTGCAGAACATTTAGAATTTGTCTGCAGTTGTACAAAAGAAACTAAGTTCATAGCCTTTATCGACTCATTATATAGCTTAAGCTAATGTTGTTTCTAACTGCATACTTTTACAGAATGTAATACAAGAGCTTATGGTGGTTTACTCCCTTCCATTTTATTCTATAAGCAATTCTCACTACAACTGACTCTTAACTAGGAATGCCACTGAAGTAATTAAAAAAGATTATACATACTTCTGAATAGTTTTTTAACTCTAACTTGAAAGTATCTCTCCCTATTCAAAGTCTTTTCCTGTGTATCACCTTATGTTATACTATCAACCTTCTTAACTGCCTGCCACTACTTGTTCATGACCACTTAACATATCACTTAAATTCCACATTCTTAAACTCAGTAGAACCAAAATAAAACCTTAAATTCCTTCATGTTTTACCAGTAATCACAGTTTTTAATCCAGTGGCAAGTCCTGAAAACTTTACGTATCCTTCTACCTTTCCTCACACTGTACTAGATCCCCACCCCATCTCCTACACAGGGAATTCTAGCATCCCTCTGACCAGCTCTCACTGTCTCTAGATATAAGGTAACACCTTTGTGACATCTATCAGATCACAGTATTACCATCTTAAAGTCTTCAAGTGACTTCCTATTGCAGTTATTTATATCATGATAGATGAGTTGGTTCGTGCTCACCTTTCTGTTGTCTTCTCTAACGGGATTCTTTCTCGCCCTTACACAAGCCATGCTGTTCCAATTCTCAGAGCCTTGCAAAGACTGATCCCACCCTTTGGAATTCTTTTACCACAGCTGTCATATATGGCTCATTTTCATTATTCAAGTCACAAACCAAATGATACCTTCTCATGATGCCTTCCCTAACACATAGAAATGAATTTCACTCATACGACCTTTAATCCTCTTTCCTTTGACCCCATTTTATTTTTCTTCATAGAGTTTATCATGACTAAAAGTAATCTTATTTATATGTTTATTGGCTACCCATTTCAATTGGAGAATAAGTATGGTCATTGATCTTTTCTGACTAATCTAATCATCCAAAATCATACAAGAGAGCTCATCATACAGTAAGAATTCAATAAATACTTGAATGAATGGATAGATGACCAGTGCATTTGGATTACTTTGTGATTCAGAAACAAAGTAATTTTAAACAAACTTGAAATCATAAACATTTCCTTTATAATAAATTTCTGTATTTTTTTGCTCTTTTACAACTAAATAGAGGATGCATACCAGATACGATAATGCCATCATTAATATAAGATTTGAAAGTGTTATAATCACCTTAAGCTCAAAAAATTTATTATTCATCTAAATATAATTAAAGTGGTAATAATGTGTATTGAATGCTTCCATGGTAAGTCTATGCTACCAGTTTCCTTTTACATGACAGGTACTGGAACTTTATAATTACATGTGCCTTACTGCAACAGAGACTGTAGGTTTGTAGGCATGTGTGTGTGTTCATATATGTGTACATTTTTTGCCCTGTTATGGCAGTGACGAAGTACTAGGATTATTTCCAAATAGATATATTTGAGTTATAAAGCACTGTAAAATCTATTTTGAAAAATAACACTTAAATATTTATGAAACCACACAGGATTTTAAAAAGCTGTGGTTAAGAATTTTAAACTATTCTTTTTACTATGAAATATTTCAGACATAAAAGGTATGATGCATAGCATAATAAATACCCATACGTTTAGCTCCCAACTTAAGGAAAAAAAACTATAAATAGAAGCCTGTGTGTACCCCTCTGCAATCACAACCTTTCTTTAACCCTGAAAAAAGTAAGCTTTATTCTGAATTTGGTATATTTGATTCCCATGCTAGTCTTAAAACTTTAAGACCTTTTTTTATCTCTAGACTACATATATTGTTTTGCATGCTTTAAGATTCTTTAATGTATACTTCAATTTGCTTTTAGTCTTTGCTCAAAATTTTCAAAGATTCATACATATTGATTGTTGGGAGTTGTGATCCATTTGTTCTCACTACAGCTTAGTGTTCTGTGTAATGCCTTTAGTAAACCTTATCTAATTTCATAACTAAATCTTAATGAACATCGAGGTTGTTCCCAGTTTCCACACTTAAAACAGTGCTATTAGCATTCTTGTTCACTTCAATCACATTCCCAAGAGTTTCTCTAGGATACAGTTAGCAATGGAATCTTCACTTACTTGATATTGCTGAGTTGTTCTCCAGAGTGATAGTCCAATTTACACCTTCATCAAAAATGTAGTAGATTTCCTGTTTCTCCACACTCTTGGGAAAAGTGTTACTTTAAAGCTTCCTCATTTTTGCCTATCTAAGGAGTTTTAAATGCATCTCTGTGGTTTTAATTCCCATTATCCTGATTACCAGTGAAGTCGAGTATTTTTTCATGTTTACAGGCATCATTTCTTCCTCTACACATTGTATATTTGTACATTGTCCTTAATCCTATATTGAATTATAAATCTTGTATATTAGCTTAGAGAAGTTCTTCATATTTTTGAATAGAAACATTTTACTCTGTAGTATTTCAGTTATCATCTAGTCTATGATTTGCCTTTTTTTAAAGTTGTTTGTGAATTGAATCAAAGTTTTCTTTTAATATAATTATGTTAAATTTAATAATTTTTTCTTTATTTTGCATGTACTCATTAAGAAGCTCTTCTCTGTCTTGTTGCTGTAAAGACAAGCATAGAAGAATGTAATTGAAATTGATTTTGTGTGTAGAGTGAGATGGTAATCCAATGTTTCTCCATATGGCTGGCAAACTGTCCCTGAATTATTTGTTCACCCATCTGCAATGACTCTTTTCTCATATTTCAGATATTGATACATATATATATATATGATGGTCTATTTTGGTTTTTTATTGTTTCTATCTGTTTATTTATCCTTGCACCAACCAGTGCTTTTATTAGTATAGTTTTACAATTAGTTTTGATATCTGAAAGGATATATCACTTAGCATTAAATTCTCTTCAAAACTGTCTTTGGTATTTTTATATGTTTGCTCTCCCATATGAATTTAAAAATCAGTTTATCAAATTCCACTTAAACAAAACAAAACAAAACTCTCTAATGTTTTTTTTTTGTTGTTGTTGTTGTTGTTTTATTATTTTTTTTTTTGCGGTACGGGGGCCTCTCACTGTTGTGGCCTCTCCCGTTGCGGAGCACAGGCTCCGAACGCGCAGGCTCAGCGGCCATGGCTCACGGGCCCAGCCGCTCTGTGGCATGTGGGATCTTCCCGGACCGGGGCACAAACCCGGGTCCCCTGCATCGGCAGGCGGACTCTCAACCACTTTGCCACCAGGGAAGCCCTCTAATGGGGTTTTGATTGAAATTTTATTAACCAAGAACTAATGAAGTTTTTGTGCTTGTGTTAAGCTTTCCTCTGCATTTATTTAGATAAATTTAAAAAATGTGTTTAGTAGCTTTATATCTTTTTCTGTACACTTGTGACTCATTTTGTTATATTTTTTCGTATGAACTTTATCAATTTTAATTAGTTGTATTTTCGTTTTATATTCATTTGTATAGTTTTTTAATTATGAATGTATACAGAATCTTTGCTGCACTATCTTAATATTTTCAAATATTTGTATATTCTCTTCTGTTTTCTGTCAATTATATTTTATGTCACTAATTGTCACTTGTTTGTAATTTTCTACTCTTGACATCTAACATTTATTGTTTATTCTCACTGCACTCCCTTGTGACATTAGTGCACTTTTGCAAAGTAATTGTGATACTAGGTATTCAGGAGTGATTACTGACTTTTAGGTCAGCTTCTAACACAACACAACAAGCTACAGTACAGTGCAATTAAATACAACATTCTTATATGATTTGGTAGGTTCTCTAACAATTAAATAATTTCCTTATGTGACTAGTTTGCTAAGAATGCTTTACTTTTCTTTTTATCATCATGAGTTGAAATGGAATGTTTTTCAATTACTTTCCCTGCATTTGTTCCTATGGTTACAGGGATTTTCCTCCTTTACCTTGTTACTGTGCTGAATAATGTTACTAGATTTTCTATTAATGAACCACCTTTATTTTGTGTAATTTTTCTCCATTTTTATTTTTATAGATTTTTCTTTTTCTTTTTTTTTTTGCAGTCCGCAGGCCTCTCACTGTTGTGGCCTCTCCCATTGCGGAGCACAGGCTCCGGACGCGCAGGCTCAGTGGCCATGGCTCACGGGCCCAGCCGCTCCGCGGCATGTGGGACCTTCCCGGACCGGGGCACGAACCCGTGTCCCCTGCATCGGCAGGCAGACTCTCAACCACTGCGCCACCAGGGAAGCCCTATAGATTTTTAAAGTGCAAATTATAAGATTCAGTTTACTACCATTGTATTTAGAATTATTGTCCCTGAGTTATTGATTTGAATTAGCCTGTCATTTTCTTTTATTAGAGTCTCCTTATATGGTTTTCATATTAGTATTTTATGAGGCAGAGAGAGTAAGTTGGGAAGTGTTCCCTCTTTATATTCAACTGTAGAATCTATAATAGCTTGGATTTGTCTCTTCCTCAGATGGTTAGTACAATTTTATTTTTTTATTTTATTTATTTATTTTTTTTTGCGGTATGTGTGCCTCTCACTTTTGTGGCCTCTCCCGTTGCGTAGCACAGGCTCCGGACGCGCAGGCTCAGCGGCCATGGCTCATGGGCCCAGCCTCTCCGCGGCATGTGGGATCTTCCCGCAACGGGGCACGAACCCGTGTTCCTTGCATCGGCAGGCAGTCTCTCAACTACTGCACCACCAGGGAAGCCCTACAATTTTCTTTTTTTATTATGCAGACCTGATACGTGTACATGTTTGCTTTAATCTTGCTAGGTTTTTAAACTTCTGATTTAATTTATTTCTTCTTGAGTCATTTTTATTGAGCAAGATTTTCCTATGAAATTGTTCATGCCGTCATAGGATACACAGTTGCTGACATAAATTTGATCACAATATTATTGCTGTTTTCATCTTCATTATAATTGTACCTGTATCCATTTTCTTCCTAGTGCTCTTTTGCCCTCTTTTCTAAAGATAAATCTTAGGTGGTGCTTCAGTTATATATTCTCACAGAATCTCACTTTGACTTTATGAATGCTGGTTTTATTAGATTGTAAAATAATTGAGTTGACTATTTGTGGGAATATTCTGAGGCCTGTTTTAAGGTTGCATTCTTCCAAAACAGTATCTATCTATCTATCTATTAATCTATGTAATAGATAGATAATAAATAAGTGTATATATGAATAAATATATATATTCAACTTTGGGTTTCTTGGCCAGACCCTCCCGTGTGTGTGTGTGTGTGTGTGTGTGTGTGTGTGTGTGGTCTTTATTTTTAAACCTACGTGCTTGAGGGCAGACCTAGACTTTATTTTTTTCCTTCACATTAGAGCATAGACCTCATCAGAGTAATTTCCTTTTTGCTGATTATACTTAGCCTATCCTTTCCCTGGAAGGAGAGCCCTCGAAGGTTTCTGGCTTACCTGGAGCATTGATTATATTGTATTGTGGGGACCTAAAGCCTTATCTCCTGTCTTCTGGCAGACATTAAAACCTCAAATTGTAAATTATGGAGATCAAGAAATTCCCAAGGAGTAGCTAGAGAGTGAAAACATTCTCTATAACATGGTTTTTGACTCTCATTGTTTTTGGACTTGAGTAATTTCTCATACTTTTATTGCAATGTCCCCTGTTCATTTAAAAGACGTGTTTTTATATCTTCTCCCACATTTGTGTGTCTTGTAGAAGAGTATTTAGATTTAATTGTTGACCACAATGCTAAAAATTGCACTCAACCTACACTTACATATTAAGTTTCCTTTCTTAGGTTAATAAATATAAAATGCAAACATCAGTAACTCTCAACATTTATACTTTAACTAGTGACTTTTAAAATAATGGACATTATTCCCCAGTGTCCATAATTTTTAAATTTCATTTGTTCCTACAATATTTGCCTTCATATAATGTTCCAATTTGGTTCATTTTATATCATCTAAGATATTCCTGCCTTTTTAGCCATGGGGTATAAAACCAAAAATAACAACAACAACAAAAACAATCTGTTTTATAAAACAATCTCATGTGGGGATCCTTATTTGAGGCAAAGGATGAGTTCTAACAACGTTCCATCCATAAGTTGTTACTTCCAAAATGGCTTTATAGACTTTCCCAAACTTCTTGTTTACTCTTCCTAAGTAGACTATGAGAATTTGGAAAGAAATCACTTTACTTAGCTTATGTTGTAATACTTTTAAAGATGCTACTATAGACTGAATATTTGTGTCCCTCCAAAATTCATATGTTGAAACCTAATCCCCAAGATGATAGTATTTAGAGGTGAGGCCTTTGGGTGATGATTAAGTCATGAGGGTGGAGCCTTCATGTATGGGATTGGTGTCCTTATGAAAGTGACCCCAGAGAACTCCCTTACCCCTTCCACCATGTGAGGAGACAGCAAAGATTCCCAGATTTTCTCACATATTTATAATAAAATAAAATCATTATTCTTCTATAAGTGATGTTTAGTTTATTGGCTCATTTAAAAAATCCTACACTTTCATTCCTGTTATTTATACAAAACTTCATAATTTTATTTGTTTTCCTGAAATGCTGCAAACAAGCATTGCAAGTAATATACTATAGTTAATAAGTTATCTAAATTATATTAAATCATCTAACTTGCAAAACAACTTTGTAATTATTATAAATTATTATTATAAATATGTTAGAGATAAATAAACTGAGATTAGAGGAATTAAATGTCATACTCCAGGATAAGCTTAGTCTTCATTTAATAGATAGATAGATAGATTTAATAGATAGGGAAAAAGAAGCTCTAAGAAGTTAAGTGACATAGTCAAATACAAATAGCAGGTTGAGGTAGAACCAGAACTGGAATCCAAACTCAGTGCTAGTTCCACTAAAATGCATAACCTTTTACACTAAATAGATGTGAACCTGTCAAACTACTCTACCCGATTTCACTGTAGTCTGAGTGTGAAGGCCTGTAGGTCCCATGATATTTTAGCTGATAAACAAACAAACAAAAACAACCAATAAAACAAAAATATTTCTCTTGCTTTTTATAACTGCACTTGTTTCATTATGTTTTAAAATTGATCTTAAATGCAAGTAAAGTCATGGATCCAAACAATAATAACGTGCACCTAAAATATAATGAAAATGTGTTTTTGTCAAGAGAAATGCATTATTTCACATTGTATAGCACTGAACCTAGAAAGAGTTACCGTCTTTAACTTTTAAGTCCTGCTTTGGGTTCATAAATTATGGTGAAAGGTATTTTAGGATGATAAATTAATAGACTGTAATGGCCCTCAGGATGTGCTTGCAGTACTCTTGTGTAATTGAGGTAAGCCAAATTCAAGGTCAGAAAATAATGTGTATATATTCCTGATCTTCCTGGCACTCTCTGCCTGCCCTGCTAGACTTAATTCTGCCCTGTCAGACTTAATTCTTTTCGATCATCCCCCCCCGCTCACCTTATGTCTCAGAAAAAAAAAAGTGTAACAAGTAGCATTTTATTGGTGTGGTGGGGGGGAGAGAGCCCTGCAGTGATAATACCATCATGTACAGCTCCTTTCTTATATGTTGAACATCCTCTGTTGGCATTGATAATAGAGGTCAGTGTTGGAAAGAATAGATTTCAAATCTCTGTAAATTAATCTCTGTGGAATATTCCAAGTTCTGCACTCCTGGATTTGAAACATAAGTCTGGCAGTTGTATTTCTCCCTAGGTTTGTAAAACTTAACATTAATTCAAACCGTGAAAAGACCTCAACTGGTAACATCTACATGTTTTGCCATCCAAAGCTCCTATTTGCCAATTCTCTGTGAAAGCATATTTTTACCTTCATAAGAGAATACATTTCTTCTGGTAGCTAAGCATGTTGACTTATGTACCTAGAAGCAGTCTCTGCTGCAAATGTTTACAGTGCACATATTTTGATTTAATAGAACAAAACCTTACATCTTACATATATCATATTAAATTTGGGGGTAAATAGCTAAGTTAGTACCTAATTGAATATCTCTTAAATACTCATGAAAATCTTAGTAGTAAGGTTATAAGAATAATAGAACTACAAAGCAATACCATTTAAAATAAAAAAGTTCAGTTTCATTATATTTTTACAGTTATATTGTAACTGTTATTTTTAAGACTGTATTTCCTGAAAAATATAGAATATTGCTTTTAACTATAACATTACTTTAGGCTGCAAAAGTAGCTTTTTATTTAACCAGGAAAAATAATTTGTAAAATTAGTTTATCCTATATGTTTTATTAGAGTTCAAATCCCATGATCTTTGACTTTGCAACACTCTTTCCTTGACTTCACTCTTACCCACCCTTTTCCCCTCAAATCAAGAGGATTTCATCCTTCAAGTAGAGTCATTTGCTTCTTTAGCCAGATGGGAGACTTGGGAAGATTATGAAGTAAACATTCCTTTCCTGATACTCACTACATTATAATCCTACTTAGGCAATTAGCTAGAATTTGCACAAAATGTAGTGGTGTGTCATAGCATATGCCTGTTCTATTACTTTTATTATAAATTTATTCTTATAGAATAACAAACATTAGCAATAAACTATTTTTAGTTGATGGAAGTATAATAATTTTCTTCAGGCAATCTTTTTTTGCTCTTTACTCTTGCATTCAAAACAAAACCCCCCAAACTACAGAAAATACATTTTAGGGATCAAAGCTGTATCATCCTTAATGTAAATTAGTTTAGTCATTATAATGAGGTAGATAAAACATTCTTTGTAAGAAAGGATTGTAGCTGGAGCCTTAATATTAAATATTAGAAGTGAGAAAAATACATGATATACTTCTTAGTACACAATAGTTGAATCAGTCCTTCTGCCTTAGTAAACAGTTGTGTCCCATATCAGTATCCTTGAAAACTTTATTTGGGAGAATGCTTTTAGCTTTTGTGATTATAAAAGCATTATCTTGAGTTTAAAAACACTTTTTATTTATTGAATTTATCATTGAAAGTTTAAACATAAGAAACCTTACCCGCTTTCTATTTCATACTTTTATATCAGCGCTAACAACAAAGGGATAGATTTTTAAGTTTCCCAGGCAAGGAGATCATCAGGCTGCAGGAAGAACAACGCTGCTAAGAAACAGTACAAAATGCTATCACTTCTGATTATATTATACTAAAAAAGCAGATACATATTTTTTATAAATCTAAATGACTCTGTCCTCAGAAATGCAGAAGCAATCAAAGCATTAACAAATTTCTAGGTAAAAAGAGAGAGGAATGGAAGTGAATTACAGAACACAACTCATTCTGTAATGGAAATGCAAAGATGAGGTGTTTTTGAAGAGACCCTTGAAAGATGAGTTAGAATTTATCTGGTGAAAAATTATGGAGCACCGAGTATGTGGGTGAAGAGGTTTAGAAAAGCTTGTCATGTTCAAGAACAGTGAGAATTTCAATGTCTATGATACTGTCAAAAATCTAGAAATAGCAAAATTAAAACCACCAAATCAATAAATAGTATTTAAAAAGAGACTATCGTGCATATAAGAACAATTCGTAAAGTGGGAGGCTTTAAATTCACAGACTGATATGAAGCTCTGGGGCATGAAGTTACTGGATGGCTTATAACGTGCAAATGAGGAACTTATTAACCCTTTACAGTAATTGCTTACAGTGGAGGTTTCCAGATGGCAGGGGATTGGTTAAAAGGGATTATCTCATCCTACTTTTGGAAGTTGACTTAAGCTTCTATTATGATTGTCAGAAGCATTTACAAGAAGTAACCTAAGTGAAGTTTCACTTATGTTTATGAAATAAGAGATTTAGTTTCGCTTATGTGGCTTAAACGGTTTTGTCTGCTCAGGAAATTCTCAAGTCCAGTCTCCATTTTGTATTTCATTTTAACGATGCTTAGGCTTAAGCTGAGAGCTATTAGCAGCCATCACTGGCAAGAGGTTGAGAATGATGCACTCGTCAGGTAAAGTGGATCTAGTAGGGCAGCAGCAGTGACTACCTCTGTGAATAATTTAACTGTGATTTATGGTACCATTTATTATTTTTAAGACTCTCTGTCCCTATGAATATTTTTGAGATAACAAGAATTCTTGACCTTCAAGGTATGATATGACTTTATTTTAAAATAAAATATAGGAGAAGAAATAGGTAACTCTAATTTAAGGTTAAATATAGAATAAACATGGGCTAGTAGCTGGATGGCCTTTATGAAGTGATACTACATTGTAGTCAGTTTTCCTAAAAGTATTTGAGAAGATAAGCATATCAGAAGAAATTTTGTTGATTCTAATCTTTTCATTGTCTGATATTATAATTTTTCCCCTCCATATAAAAATTAAATGTGTTACAGTTTTATGCCATGCTTCCCTGTTTATCAGTAATGTTTGATTATGTCTTTTGACTATATTTCTATTAGATTGTTTATTATTTTCTTATGAATTTTTGAATTTTTTTTTACTGTATTCTAGTTACTAATTTTTACTTATAGGTGCTGCAAATATCATATTTCAGTACCTGGTTACCTTTAATCATCTTATGGTAAACTTTGATGAACAAAAGCTCATATATTTAAATTTATTTTTAATTTAATTTTAACCATTTTTATTGAAGTATAGTTAATTTACAATATTGTGTTAGCTTCAGGTGTACAGCAAAGTGATTCAGTTATGCATATATATTATATTCTATAATTTCTTTAATTTTTTCTTTTATCGTTTGGTTTTCTGTCTTAAGAAATCTCTCCCTATTCAAAGTTGAGAACATTAAGTCTCCTGTATGTATTTCTAAATGTTTTAAAATTTTGCTTTCATATTTATTGACCTAGAATATTTTTTTAGGTATGGTATAAAGTGGGAACAAAATGAAAATTATTTTTTCATAGAGAAATTAGCTATTCCACTATCCTATATTAAGTGATCCCCTGCTTCGTATATCAATTTTCTATTCATGTATTGGTCTGTTTCTCTACTCTCTGAACTGTTCCAAAATTCAATTTGTTTATCTTCTCATCATGCTCTTCTCTCATGTGGCAACACTAAGATTATAGATTCTCGGTGTCTGGTAGAAAATGAAACATTTGCGTGAAGGTCCTGTAGATAGTAAGAACCAAAATTGTTGTTAAGGAGAACTAGAAGCGAGGCTCAGGATTAATTTGTCTGACCTCCAAATTCATTGAAACAACCCTCCGTTCTTTCGAGCAGTACACTTTTACCAAAGCTTGGTACAAGAGAGAATGTTTCCATACAGAGAACTCTAGTCAGGAAAGCAAAGACCAACTATTCTCTAGGAGACTCAAGACCCTTCTTGACAAGAAACTCTTCAGCTCTGACTTGCACTTCAGGAGCAGGTCAGGTCAGAAGCAATACAGGACCATGTAAGAGTTTAGAGAGAGTACATGCTGTGTCGACTTTAGCTCCTGGTCCAAGAGCAGGAGAGGCAACTTACACCATTCTAGTAAGTAAAGTGTTCATACCAGGCAAAGTATGCAGGAGGCAGTACTTGCCCTCTCTACTTTCTAAAATGGCACCTTGCCTGATGCTGAATGCCTTTTACTCTCTAAAGGTTAGGAAAGGTAGGCACATTGAAAAGTAGTTGGAAAATTCTCATTTGAAATGTGGCTATATCTGCTCCTTTAAATTATATTGTAAGCTGGATTATTCTTTTCAACATGCTCTAATATCTCCCAAATACAAATAAACACAAAACCATAAAAAAAAAATCAGTGAACCAACCAAACACACAAATAAATAGGCAATAATTTAAAACAAAAACAAAAAAACTTCTCTTGACCATGTCAACTATAAGTTGGTGAAGTTAATCACCCCTGTTTCTTGGAATATTTTCTTTACTACCCTTCTATGATACCACATTCTGTTGATTCTAGTTTCCTTGCTTCTCCCTTTTTATCAATCCTCATTATAAGATCTTCCACTTTTCAAAAGTTTTTCCTTTTTTTCCTCCCATATTATTTGCTACTGATTATACAAGACAGTCCTATGATCTTGAAAGGGGTCATTCCAGATGGAAAAGGTGATAGGTGCTCAGAATCTATCTGCGCCTAATGCAGGAATCCTTATTCGTATATCCAGAATTTCTTTTTTCTTCTTTACCTTGTTCCTTCCCATTTACTAAAGCCCTTTAAACATTTCTGTTCAATGTTCACTAAAATATAGACTTAGCTTGTTGTTAATTAATCCTGTATTCATTTAATTTCAATGAGGTAATTTATTACTTATTGTAAAATTAGATTTCTGGAAATACATATATGTATATATTTACACATATGCTTATGATGGGTATTATGCAGATACAGTTAAGTTCAAATTTTGACAAAAGATTTGTTAAATTAAACTATTTTTAATAATCATATTGCTCTGAATATGAAAAGAAAACTTTTAAAAAAACATTCTTCAACCATATGGGGAACTCAGTTTATGATAAATATTCACCATAAATGTGTAGTAATTTCATATGTAAAATTTGTAGATGCAAGCATAGCATTTCCATTATCCATGACTCAGTTTTGAAGCTAATGTCCAGTGATTCCTGAATAGCATTCTAAATTACTCAGCAAATCACCAATAAAAGGATAGAAGATAACTTCATAGACATAAATTATAAATTTATGATATTTAAAAAATATGCAGTGGTTACCTTATATAGGAAACTTTAATGTTAGTACATTTAAACAAAAATAGAGTTATTTCCATGCATATAAACTACAAATTATTTTTGACACTTCCAATTTACAGCAGTGCTGGTATAAAAGTAAGAAATGTGAATGTCTCTTTTCTTCCTACTCTTGAATCTACATAAAGATTAATCTCCCTGCTAAGTAAAGTGGAGTTATCAATCATTCATGCCTCTAAATGTCAGATGCTAAGAACACACTATGCAATAAGATTTTATTCTTTTGTTTGAAATAAAATGAATTTCATCTCTGTGGAGAAAGAATAAAAACAAAACATTTTAAAATATCATTTATCATTTTAAAAAGCCTTAAGAATAGAATAATTCCTAACACAATAAGGCAATTCTTCCTCCAAAAATTGAGAAATAGATATAGAAAAATGTAGACATTGATTAACTCATTTAGATGATGTTTTGTTATGTAAAATAAAGTTTGAATTTTGATAGTGAGATTATGTGTACATCTTGGTTGATCATCCTCTTTGATCTTTTCTTTAGTTGTGTTTACATTATAATAATATTTATATATTTAGCTCTCTGTTGTTTCCTGTGAATAGGATTTGGTAAATATATTATTGCTTCTATAACTAATGATGCTGGCTAGTTCTATTTGGGTGTTGTAAATCGGAGCTCACCAGGGATTTATCATTTTACTGATGTGTCAGTTCAAAAGACTGCCCTTTTCCTGTCCTTATAGAGTTCTCTTAATGGGGAACTAGACTTTGATGAGACAAAAATGTCAAGATCTTCATTATTTTTGGCTATTAAAGAAACCGCGGCACTTTTCACTAGAAAACAATAGTTTGCTAATTTGACAGCTTAACTTGAACATGAGTAATTGTATTCACTCTTAGTATTATTTATCAGCCTTAGTATTTTATCATTTATTTACCACCAGTTTTCACATAGTGTTAACCTCATATAACCTATGCCTATAATGTTTTCTATATTTCAGTTATCTAAAATAGATTGATAAGATTATATATTTTAAGACTATCTGGATTGAAAAATAGAATTCAGTCATATTGTAACCTTATTTTTATTATTTTTATATTTCTTGGTAAATAGAAAATGCCTGGGTAAAACATAATCTTGTATATCTAGATGGTTCAGGTATACCAAGGTAGATGCCATCTAAAACAGAAAAATCAGAAAATCTTGATTGACAGTTTGGAAACCTTCTGATTCACAATAGAATAAGCAAAGGTCCAATGTAGATATGTTGCTTGTAGGTTGACACTCTGACATCAAACATGAATATGATACAAGAGCAACAAACACTTAACTTCTACAGGGAGGGGCAGCTGGTGTGGCAAAATAATATGAATAAGTTATTAATCGAGAAAAAATGGAATGAGAAGGAATGCATTTATCTGATAATAATGGTCTACTCTTCAAGCTTAGCTAATACAGTCATGCAAATAGAATCTGATTGTCAGTCCTGCAGAAAATAAAATATACCTCTATATTTCATCCATTATTTTCTTACCAGTGCAATTATATTACCTAGTTGATTGTCTCCATAGAGTTCTTGGGTTAAGATTCTGAAATTATTGGAGTAATATTTTAAAAGCAGGGAAGCTATTTGTAATAATGCCTACAGTTGAAGGTTATACTTTGGTTTTGTCACTGGTTGCTTGGCAATAATTTACTGAAACCTGCCTCAGTGAGTATTCCCCTAAATCTTCTCATCTATGATCTCTCTTCAACCTCATAATAACCCATCAAGACACTGTGATAATTTACATTTTTCAGATCAGGGACTGTATGTTGTTAAGTTAAATAACTTACGCTCTAAATTTGAAAATTCCTGAAACAATATCACTCCAAATGGTTAACAGCTATGTTATTATTAATATTACTTTGATTATAATATAGCAAATATCAGGGCAGAGGCTGCACCCAGTTCTCCTTACAACTTCTGCTGAAGGGGCACCAAGCTTGACACTGGCTGCCTGTTCTATGTCTCTGCAGGACCAATATCGCCTATGCCCCAGGCTTTTCAGTCAGCCTAAAGGTTTTGGATTCCAAACCACCCCTCTCTGTCCAGTGACATGATTCCAGGCTTCTCACACCTTTCTGTTCATTTGAACTCCTTACTCAGGCTTCTTTTCACCATCAAGCAGGAAAAAGAACCCAGAACAGATGCAGACCCACTTTGGGCTCTATTTCTCAATGGTTTTAATCCATGCTTAACTACTTAAGAAGACTTTTTTGATCTTTGGTCTGTGTATTCAATTACACGAGCAGTTATTGGGCATATGTTATGCATAAGGCACTGTGCTATACTGTGACTAAACAAAATAGATATGTACCCTTCCTTATGAAGCTTATAATTTAGTCGGGAAGAAAGTATTTTTATAGTGAATATCACTTTTCATTATAAAATAGTAGCTCCAAGTGTAAAAGCAATTCAGAATGTTATTCACTTCTCAGATGCAAAAAAAAACTGTCATAATATTGAATAGGAAGCTTTGTTTTTGCTTATTTTCATGCACAGACCTTTGTGCCCGTTCCTGCTCCCTTTATGAAACAACACTGACACTCACTTTGAGAATCACAACAATTATACTGTGAGTGTCTTTCAGGCAAGAGGCTAAGTGTAACCAATCGTGAATACATGGTTCCTTAGTTGAAAAATTGTCAAAATTTCTTCCCAATTTTAAGTGTTTACAACTGTACAGAAGCACCTTGTATTCCTGACTGTGATAAAATTTGTGATATATAACTCAGTCATTAATGGGTTTAGTTTTAACAGATAGACTTTTTTTTGACATTCTATTTATTTCACCATTTCATACATGACTCCCAAGTAGGTATTTATTGCTGATCTACATATTCCATGGCAGATCGTGGTGAAAGATGAAGATGGGATGTTATTTCTAGTCTCTAAATTAGCATTTATCCTTTTTCTAATCATCTCATCACATGTTTTGTATTTATTAAGGGCATGGAAACAATACATATTATTTATGGACCCAAATCAAGATATATGAAAGAAAGACACTTTCATTGAATTAATTGTACACAGAAAATGTTGAAGTGAAATTATATTAAAGGTTTTTTTAAGCTAAAAACTAATTGATATCATGTATAAATAAGTCTCAAACCTGTTAAGTGAAACATATACCAAATACTGATGATCAGTGGTAAATTCTAATCATTAATAGGATTCGGGTAATAAGAAGTTGATTTTTGGAAAATCAACTTTTAGGTACTCCAAACTGCTTAGATATACATTATAAAGTTTACAGAACAATTATGCATTGCATAATACTCAAAATTTCTGTTTCTAATACTGTAGGGCCTAAAAATTGCATTTAGATATTCAAATTCTGGCTCTACCTCTTAATCATTATGTGACCTTAATACAATAAATGCTAATAAATTTAAAACTTGACTAAGTATATAAAAAATATACATTGTGGGAGAAAACATATACAACTTGAGGAAGTATACAAGAGACACAACTAAACCAAATTGATATAGAAAGGGTAGAGTTAAATGATTGAGACCTTTTAGTATTCATGTCATTGCAGTCCCAGAAAGATAGGGAAGGGCTAAAAAGTTGCTTGAAGAAATAATGGCTGAAAAGAAAGCCCCAACTCTGGTAAGGGGCATAGAACTACAGATTCAAGAGGCTGAGTGTACCCCAAGACAAATCCAAACAAATTCATGTCAAGTCATATCATATTAAAATTTTTGAAAACTAAAGACCAATAAAAAACCTTGAAAGCAGCCAGTGAAAAGTGACACCTTGCCTATTGGAGTGTTAAAAAAAAAAATGTGAGTGACAGAGGATTTTTCATGGAGGAAGGGAGGAAGTAGCACAATATTTTTTTTTAGTGAGGCAATAAAAGAAATGTCAACCCCAAATCTTACATAGAGTAAAAATATCATTCATGAGGGGGAGATCAAATATTCTCAGATAAAGAAAAACTAGAGAATTTGTAACCAGAAGCTTTAACCCTAAAAGAATGGGCAGAAACAGAAAGGAAACTACATATATATTTTTAAAAAGGAATTTTAGAATAGTAAGAAAGGAGAAAGAACTAGGTAACCAAAAATATGGATAAATACAAAAGGCATTCCTTTTCCTAATGAGATTTCTAAATTTTATTTTGATGGTTGAAGCAAAATTATAACATTTTTTGATAGGGTTCTAATTGTATATAGAGGCAGTATTTCTGACAACTATATTGTAAATGGAGGTAGGGTAAGGGAAATAAAGAGACTTAAGTTTTCTAGGCTTCATTCAACTGCTAAAATATGACACCAGTAGACTGTCCTAAGTTATGTACATATAATAGAGAAATCAGTGAAAGAAAAGTTATACAAATAGAGACACTCAAAACACTAATGAAAGCAAAATGGGATCCTAAAAAAAATTCAAGTAACTCACCAAATGACAGAAAAAAAAAAAAAACAGAAAAACAAAATACATAAATTAAGCATTAACTTATTTCAAAGTAATCCACTGATTAAGGGAGAAGTCATGATGAAAATTAGAAAAACTTTTGTTTTAAATAACATTGAAAACGTAACATAGCACAGCTCATGAGAAGCATTAAAGTCATGCTTAGAGGTAAGTTAATAGCATTAAATGCATACACTGCAAAAGAAGAAATGCTAAAAATCAACTAGCTAGATCTATCCCCATAAATTAGTATGCATAAGCAAACAAACCCAAAGAAAATACCAGTAAGGAAATAATGAAGATGAGAACAGAAATCAATGATATAGTAACCAAAACAAAGAGAAGAACAATAAATCTAAAAGTTTGTTGCTTGAAAATTTTAATTGGCATTAATTATGAAAGATAATTTCATAAAATTGCTATTATACTGGAAAGATTGATCAAGAAAGAAGACAAAGTGCACAAATAATAAATGTCAAGAATGTTGACAATACGGAATGTTTTAGTCTGTGTAGGCTGCTATAAAAAAAATACCATAGACTAGATGGCTTATGAACAAGAGAAATTTATTTCTCACTGTTTTGGAGGTTGGAAAGTCCAAGATCAAAGTGCCAACAGATTTGATGTCTGGTGAGAGCCAGCTTCCTGGCTCATAGGTGGCCATCTTCTCACTGTGTTCTCTCATGGCAGAAGGGGCTCTCTGTGGTCTCTTTCATAAGAGCACTACTCCTGCCCTCATGACCACCACCCCTCCAAATACTATCACGTTGGGGAATAGGTTTCAACATAATGAATTTTTGGCGGGACACAAAAGTCTATAGCACATACCCTATGTACAAATTTTTTTAAATAGGGCATTATTGCTCAATGTGTATAAAGTTTCAGTTATGCAAGATGAATAAGTTCTAAAGATCTGCTGTACAACATAGTACATTTAGGTATCAATAGAGTACTATCCTCTTTAAAATACGTTGAAGATAGTTCTCATGTTAAGTGTTCTTACTATATACACACACATAAAATACACACACAAAAGAACACAAGGAATTTTTAGAGGTGATGGATATGTTTAGTATCTTGATTGTAGTGATGTTAACATGGGTATATGCATATGTTCAGACTCATCTAAATGTATGCATTAAATGTGTGCATGTGCACTTTTTTGTATATCAAATATATCTCAATAAATCTTAGGAAAAAAAGAGAAAGAAAAGAGAAAGCAGATAAGCCCTCGAGCACTCATAAAAAAAGATGAAATAATTTTATGTCAATAAATTTAAAAATTAGAAGAAACAGCCAAATTTATAGAAAGACACTAACTACCACACTCTCCCAAAAGGAAACTCTGAGTAATCATAAAATTATTAAATACAAAATATTAAATTGAATCTGTAATTCAAAATATTCCCAGAAAGTCATCTTCATGTCAATGCTGACTTCTATCAGATATTTAAGAAAGATTTTACATCTGTGTTACATAAAATTCGTCCAGAGAAAACAGAAAGTGTGAATTATTCTTAATTCAGTTTATGAGACTATCATATTCTTTGTGAAAAACTGACAAGATTTTACATTAACAATATAAGCTAATAAGCTCGGTCCTGGGGAGTGACCCTGAACCAAGATGGCGGAGTAGAAGGACGTGCTCTCACTCCCTCTTGCGAACCACCAGAATCACAACCAGCTGCTGGACAATCACCGACAGGAAGACACTGGAACTCACCAAAAAAGATACCCCACATCCAAAGACAAAGGAGAAGCCACAATGAGACGGTAGGAGGGGCGCAATCACAGTAAAATCAAATCCCATAACTGATGGGTAGGTGACTCACAGACTGGAGAACACATACCACAGAAGTCCACCCACTGGAGTGAAGGTTCTGAGCCCCATGTAAGGCTTCCCAACCTGGGGATCCGGCAACGGGAGGAGGAATTCCTAGAGAATCAGACTTTGAAGGCTAGTGGGATTGATTGCAGGACTGGGGGAAACAGAGACTGCACTCTTGGAAGGCACACACAAAGTAGTGTGCATGCATCAGGGGAAGGAGCAGTGACCCCAGGGGAGACTGAACCAGGCCGACCTGCTAGTGTTGCAGGGTCTCCTACACAGGCGGGGGGTGCCTGTGGCTCACCGTGGGGACAAGGACACTGGGAGCAGAAATTCTGGAAAGTACTCCTTGGAGTGAGCCCTCCCAGAGTCCGCCATTAGCCCCAACAAAGAGCCCAGGTAGGCTCCAGTGTTGGGGTGCCACAGGCCAAACAACCAACAGGGAAGGAACCCAGCCCCACCCATTAGCAGTAAAACAGATTAAAGTTTTACTGAGCAACAGTCAGCTCTCTTTTACCCACCATCAGTCCCTCCCATCAGGAAACTTGCACAAGCCTCTTAGATAGCCTCATCCACCAGAGGGCACACAGGAGAAGCAAGAAGAACTACAATCCTGTTCCTGTGGAACAAAAACCACATTCACAGAAAGACAGACAAGATGAAAAGGCAGAGGGCTATGTACCAGATAAAGGAACAAGAATAAAAACCAGAAAAGCAACTAAATGAAGTGGAGATAGGCAACCTTCCAGAAAAAGAATTCAGAATAATGATAGTGAAGATGATCCAGGACCTCAGAAAAAGAATGGAGGCAAAGATCAAGAAGATGCAAGAAATGTTTAACAAACACCTAGAAAATTAAAGAACAAACAAACAGAGATGAACAATACACTAACTGAAATGAAAACTACACTAGAAGGAAGCAATACAGAATAACTGAGACAGAAGAATGGATAAGTGACCTGGAAGACAGAATGGTGGAATTCACTGCTGTGAAATGGAATAAAGAGAAAAGAATGAAAAGAAATGCAGACAGCCTAAGAGACCTCTGGGACAACATTAAACCCAACAACATTCGCATTATAGGGGTCTCAGAAGGAGAAGAGAGACAGAAAGGACCAGAGAAAATATTTGAAGAGATTATAGTCGAAAACTTCCCTAACATGGGAAAGGTAATAGCCACCCATGTTCAGGAAGTGCAGAGAGTCCCATACAGGATAAACCCAGGGAGAAACACACCGAGACACATAGTAATCAAATTGGCAAAAATTAAAGACAAAGAAAAATTACTGAAAGCAGCAAGGGAAAAGGGAAAAGAACTCTCATAAGGTTAACAGCTGATTTCTCAGCAGAAACTCTACAAGCCAGAAGGGAGTGGCATGATATACTTAAAGTGATGAAAGGGAAGAACCTACAAACAAGATTACTCTACCGGGCAAGGCTCTCATTCAGATTCGATGGAGAAATCAAAAGCTTTACAGACAAGCAAAAGCTAAGAGAATTCGGCACCACAAAACCAGCTCTAAAACAAATGCTACAGAAACTTCTCTAAGTGGGAAACACAAGAGAAGAAAAGGATCTACAAAAACAATCCCAAAACAATTAAGAAAATGGCCATAGGAACATACATATCGAGTTATAAAGCAGTTATAGTCCAATAAGTTTGTTAAATATATATATATAAGCTAATAAACTAATAAAAACATTTAAAAATCTTGAAATCATTAGCTTATCTAGTCAGTAAATACATTAAATGGATAAAGCTTGATGGTTAATTTGTGTTACAAAAATAGTATGACATTTGAAAATGAATAAAATTGACAGAATAGAAGGAAGAGTTTGAGCATTACAATAGACGTAAAAAATGTATTTGATAGAATTAAATGTTTATTCTCAATAAAGATTTGTTTATTTAGCAGTGTCTACAGAATTAATGCATAGCAAAAAAAATAATCTTTAAAGATGAAGTGTGAAAGTCTTTCTTCTAAACTCAATGACAAGAAAAAAGTGTTTATGTCTTTTTTTTTTCAATTTTGTATTGGAGAAACTAGCAAGTGCAATAAGGCAAGAAAATCCAATAATAAGAAATTCTGATTTTATTGGTTAGGGATATGCCTTGGATATTGATATTTATAAGGGCTCCTCCAGATGATTCTACTGTGTATCCATGATCTATATTCCCTGTATTATAATCTGCCATTCCTGGGATTTGCAGGAGCAGTTGGAAAGTGACTGACTGGGGTCTTTATTTTCCTTAACCTATCCTATAGCGTGTCTGCCACTACTTCTTTGATTTTACTACTAAGGACACCCACCCTAATATTCTAATCAACATGGATTTGACAAAGGCTGGAGAAAAGCAGAATTCATACCAACATGCCAGTTCACATGTCTTAGTCTCCCTGAGAGTTATACACAATTTTCTCTTTATCTTTATATTTTCCTTCCCTTGTCCTTGAGACATGATGTGGAAGAAGTAAGCACCATCTACTAATTCCATCATCTTGGAAGGAACCTGAATGTCTAATTCCAGCCTAAGGTATAGGAATTATAAATTGTCATAGAGATGTCCCAATATTCCGTCATCACCATAGACAATCACTAATGTATCTTTTCTTTCTGTGGAATTTCCCTATTTTTAATTTTTACTTTCTCATCTTTTCCTCCACCCATGTATCTTTCTATGTGCTGTATTTTGTAGTAAAGGAATGTGAAGGCATCTGATTTCGTCAGAAAAATAGGTATTTAAGATTAGAAATTTCTATATTAGCAAATATTTCTTCAAAAAATGGATGTTAATTGGTTGAAAAACTACAGATAAAAGGCATCCTTTATCACTTTTATCCTAGAAAAGTTAATTGAACTATATATATGAAATTTCAAAATTAAATTACATAGTTATTTCAATTCTAGTGATATATATATGTCATTCTCCACAAACGTGTGAAATTACAATTAGTAAATAAAATATTGCAAGTGACATATGCAGCATTTACCAAATTAAGTAAACCAGAGACAATAATTTTCAATCCAAGTGGATTATTATGGATCAAAATGATTGAAATTTAAAGATTAAAAAGTCCAATTAAAGATAATTGAACTTGTAATGGCCTAAAATTTGAGAGGAAAACTAATTAAAATAAGAAATATTAGCATTAAGATGCTTTTGTAGAAGATTGATTTGTTCTAGTTATTTTGACTCTGTTTATTTTAACCTTGCTTGAGATGATTTAAAAAGAGCAGTTATCTTCAAGCTGTTTGATAATAACAGATTTTTAAGTGTTTAAACCTTCAGAGAAAAAGTACCAGATGATTAAATGTCATAATAAATTTATTGGAAATGAATGAATTTTAGTTCCATAGCTAAAAAAAATCATTTAAGGTGATTCAAAAAATTGTTATGCTTTCATTCTGGATTAGCTAAGAATAACCTTTGCAGTTTTAAAATGGACATTCACAATAAATCTTATAGAAGATTATTTTCTCTGTCCTTCACTGGAAGGAAGAGGGCATCTTTGCTAAAGAATAAGGGCTCACCCTTACATGGCACCTCTTGGACCCTATAGTGTTTGAATTGTTAGAGTTTCAGAGGCTTGGTTAATATCGGAAGGTTATTTTCCTATCTAGAAATGGTACACTAAAAAAGCAGTAAGTTAACTGTTCTATGAAACAACTAAATTGGTTGACTCTTAGAAATCTCTGATTTCATTACACACGCTACTAAGTGTACCCTGCTAGGTAATCATTTCCTGCCTGGAGTAAGACTCATGAAGGGTCACATGGAGTTCTGGAGAAGATTTCCTCTCTGTTCATTGGGTCTCAAAGTTGATGTAAACAGATATCATTAATACTCTTTAGGTGTTGAGAGAAGCTTGTGCCATGGTACTCAGAGTTTAAATAAGGACTAATTAGTTAAATTTGTTTTAAAGAATGCTTTTCACTTATCTATCGGAAAATGAGTGGATTACAAAATAAAAGGAAAGAGCCTAATCAAGATACAAGTGTAATTATTACAATTCATTGTCAGGTAATGACTTAACAAATAATTATTGACTTAATATAAGCCAGACCCAGGGCTACATGCCTATTTCTTATGAAATGTCCTATGTGCTATAAAATCTGGAGTTTCAAAAATATATCAGTAATATATATTAACAAGAAAAAGAAGCCAACAGAAATGCTTAAGCTTAGATGCATAAAATCATCTGTATTTGTATCATTGTTATTAATTTTAATATTTTATATTTTTATATATTTTTAAAATTTTTTATTGACATATAGTTGATTTATAATGCTGTGCCAATCTCTGCTGTACAGCAAAGTGACTCAGTTATCCACATATATTCTTTTTTTATATTCTTTCCCACTATGGTTTATCACAGGATATTGAACATAGTTCCCTGTGCTATACAGTAGGACCTTGTTGTTTATCCATTCTAAATGTAATAGTTTGCATCTACCAACCCCAAATGCCCACTCCATCCCTCTCCCTTCCTCCTCCCCCTCGGCAACCACAAGTCTGTTCTCTATGTCTGTGAGTCTGTTTCTGTTTTGTAGACAGGTTCATTTGTGCCATATTTTAGATTCCACATATAAGTGATATCATATGGTATTTGTCTTTCTCTTTCTGACTTACTTCACTTAGTATGATAATCTCTATTTGCATCCATGTTGCAAATGACAGTATGTCATTCTTTTTTATGGCTGAGTAGTATTCCTTTGTATATATGTACCATATCTTCTCTATCCATTCATCCATTTTTTAAATTTATTTTAGGTACCTGGATGGCTTTGTACTGCTTTCCTTATAATTGAGTTAGCAGTATTTCTTGTGGGAAATTTATTAAGTTCAAGTGTACCTGGAATGATGTCATGTATAGGCGAGCAAAAAGGATTAAATAACTCATTTGATTCAATCGCAAGCCTGATAGTGGAACTAAATCCCATCTACTAAGCATTTAATCAGCAGTCAGCATATCCTTAGTATTGATGCATTGTTTCTAGACACACTATGTAACACCTTGGTCCCTAGTGTCCTGCTAAGGTACCATCAGAACCTACACTGTCACTGGTTTTGACACAGAGGTAGATTCGAATCAGAAGTCAGAGGCACCAGGGAACCGAACTCCTGGACCATTTCTCTACACTCTACCTCTGTCTTCCACATCTCTTCTCTCTTCCCCAGAGCATCGGATATTCATTTTATAGTTCTCTATTCCCCTTAGAACATGTAAATTTTGGAAAACAAATATCAGTAATACATAGCTCTTTTTCTCTCTATTCTATTACATTCTTCCACCATTTAAAATAAAATTAAGGAAAACCAAAATAATGAAGTCTTTCTCTGATTCACTGAATGTGTTCCCAAGAAAGAAATATTACTAAATTAGTAAAATATTAAATAATTTAACCTCTGAGGAGGTTCTAAATGACCTAGAGAACTATATGTGATGGGGATCTCACAGGCCATTTTTAAATTTCTCTGTGTTGGTCAGCTGTGAGAGAAATCCCTCTATTCCAGAAAACTTATTCTCTCTAAGCTGGCTTATTACCTCTATCAACAACTGATTTAAAAGGCAAAGAATAGGACTATCAGCACAGTTGCCCTTTCAACATTACATGTGACTTTTATTTTAAGAATGAATCCTGATTTTTAACTGATATGTTCTATTCGTTCAGGTCTGTTAACTTGAAACTATTCTAATTTTCGTGGCCACTATAAAATGACCTCCTAAAAATGAGACAAATTTCATGAATTCATGCAGTATATGGAAGCAAAATTGTCACAACTGTAGTTGTTCACAGTGAAAAGAAATAATCCAGAGTGGCAAAATAATACATGCTTCCTTTTATGGGAACTGTATAAACAAATTACTATATCTTTCAAGATTTCAAATACCTATGTGTAGTATATATGAAAATGTACATATTTGTGTGTTTTTACAATAATGTAAAATTTGGGGAGAACTTGATAATGCTATAACTCTAATGGATAAAAATTATTAAGTGAAAATTCTTAACTTCTAATATATGTTTCCACTTAAGTATTTTGTTCTCTTTTCTTTTTTATTTTAACAGTTATTTTAAATTCTGCCCCCTGTGTATTTGACTTCCACATGAATGGATAATGCTGAGAGAATATTCTAACTGGTGTAATTAGCGTCCAGCATGCAATGTACTGCAATAAAACGCTTCTTTCACTTAGTCCCCTGAGTCACACATTGTCCCCTTGAGTGCACGGAATAAAAATTCAACACTTTAATATCTTTATTAAAAGATTCTCTGGGGTTAGAGAAGTGTACTAAAAATTACTTTATTAAAGGTGTTTTTAGTCTGCCTAATGTGTTTTGCCAATCTAAAATGCAAAGAAAAATTTTAAAACACTTTATACATTGTTGGATGTATTAAAAGAACAATAAAGTATAATTCAATTAATATTTATTGAGCAACTATTATACACAAGAGACTCTTTAGGCACTGTATAGACTTTTAAAACAATATTTTGTTTCTCATCTTGAAAGCCTTATAATGTAATAGTGAAAGAAGACAAATATATGCTTACAGGAATATAAGCATGCTATAATCTAGGTAATATCAAAAAGCCATGGAGACACAGAAAAATAAGATATTTTCCCACAGGGTGCACAAGAAAGCCTTTCTGCTTTAAAATGTGTTCTTTTCATGCAGTTGATTTTTTTTTGCTTTTCTAACTTCTAGGAGTTATTTGTAACTCACAGAAACTTTATAAGAAATCATTATTATGTTGTTAAAATATATAAAAGATAATAGAGCTCTCTACTTTCTTAGAAAATTAACACTGCATGTTCTTGGAGGGTTTACAAATATGTGTGATCAGGTCAGCCTATAGTAGCAGAATTGTGTCCGCCATGCCACGTGTCATAGCAAAGCTATGAAAGTGGGAAGGAAGATACAAGGATTGAATATTATATACACATGCACATTAGTGTTTATGAATGTATGTTGTATAATTCTGAAACATATAATTTCCAAGATGGTAAAATCTTAATGTCTTCCACTTATTTTGCTAGCCTTAAATGTGCTATTATTATACATGCAAAATAATTCCAATATTATGTGTGGGTATGAATGTGTGTGAATAAATCATGGAATCTTCTACAGCATCACCAGATACAAACTAGATATAACATTTTTTGAAAAAGGAATGGATATTTTAACTTGACTGTTATTAAGACCTACTATTTTCAAGTACAAAACATTCAACTTCTTAGTACACTTCTAATTTCAATGTATAATTAATACTTTTTAAATAATAACTTTCAAATTTTGGATTCTGTTTGCTAGTATTTTGTTGAGGATTCTTGCATCTATGTTCATCAGTGATATTGGCATGTAGTTTTCTTTCTTTGTGACATCCTTGTCTGGTTTGGTATCAGGGTGATGGTGGCCTCGTAGAATGAGTTTGGGAGTGTTCCTCCCTCTGCTATATTTTGCAAGAGTTTGAGAAGGATAGGTGTTACCTCTTCTCTAAATGTTTGATAGAATTCGCCTGTGAAGCCATCTGGTCCTGGGCTTTTGTTTGTTGGAAGATTTTTAATCACAGTTTCAATTTCAGTGCTTGTGATTGGTCTGTTCATATTTTCTGTTTCTTCCTGATTCAGTCTTGGCAGGTTGTGCATTTCTAAGAATTTGTCCATTTCTTCCAGGTTGTCCATTTTATTGGCATAGAGTTGCTTGTAGTAATCTCTCATGATCTTTTGTATTTCTGCAGTGTCAGTTACTTCTCCTTTTTCATTTCTAGTTCTATTGATTTGAGTCCTCTCCCTTTTTTTCTTGATGAGTCTGGCTAATGGTTTATCAATTTTGTTTATCTTCTCAAAAAACCAGCTTTTAGTTGTATTGATCTTTGCTATCGTTTCCTTCATTTCTTTTTCATTTATTTCTGTTCTCGTCTTTATTATTTCTTTCCTTCTGCTAACTTTGAGGGTTTTTATTCTTCTTTCTCTAATTGCTTTAGGTGCAAGGTTAGGTTGTTTATTCGAGATGTTTCCTGTTTCTTAAGGTAGGATTGTATTGCTATAAACTTCCCTCTTAGAACTACTCAAATTTTGCTTAATTCTGGAGCATTTTGAAATAAATAGGTTTAAATTCACACTATGTATAAGTTAGTCATGTATAATTATGTATAAGTTAAACAGTCAGAAAAAGAAGCACAGTTCTCACAGAGGTGGACATAGACTCAGGAAAATTTCCAGATATGGAAGAATATTCTCTGAATCAGTATACAAATGATGATATAGAAACTCTATTTGAATATGTGAATAGAAAAAAAATAAATTACTAATGTAGGATATACAGCTTTAAATACTTATAACAGTGCTAATTTATAATGGTGTTCAGCACTTCATAAGAGTTATTGCCATCATTTGTCTTCACTAAAACTTCTTTACTTATGGTATTTGGGGTAATTATACCAGTACCATATAACAACCAGTATAAAATGTAAATCAGTGACACAATAAGTTTTGCCTTTTAGAAAATGATTTGACACATAATTATTCCAAAAATGTAGGTCTATAAAAAGGAGATATTTTTATAGTCACTGACTCACACAATCTCAGTACTGGGAAAAAAATGAAGCATTTATATTAGACCAAACACTGTCAAAGTGTGTATCACATCATGGCTAATGAACTGATCAGCTTATTCTTATGTAACCTTATTCACTGTCCTCCCTCCCGGTTTCCCTTTCACTGCCTATTCTATCTTGGGCAGCTTTGACAAGATGTTTTGTCATCTTTGCATTGAATGAATACTGGTCTCCCTGTAATTTCCATGCATGGGTCTTTATCATTACTTTGTTTTGTTTGCTAATAATTCTAAAATCAACATGGCAAAAATATAATTCATTTCCTATTTAATACCTCTTTGTGAACACCTTGTTGATTTTTTTGTATGCTAAATTTATCCTCAGTTTCTTATACTTTCTTATCAGAAGTCTGGGGCAAAACAGTATTTTTATTCTAGGATCATGGAAAGAAATATCTTAGGAAGTTGCTTTAATAAAATGCAAAGGATGATTGTATCACTATTTTAGAAAATCAACAAATAAAACTGTAAATTATTAATCAACATGTGAAATACCTTTGTGTTTATAATTTTAATGCATATAAGATAACAGATACACAGGAACAAATTGTTGCTCTGATGGAAAGGAGAAATGCCACCAAGTACCCGTCGTGGTATCATGGGCATCGTGACTGCATAGACATAATCTATGCAGCGATTTGTGTCAGCATATCTAAAATATGCAAAGAACTCATACATCTCAGCATCAAAAAAACCATCTGATTAAAAATGAGCAGAGAACTTGAATATATATTTTTCTGAATAAGACATACAGATGGTCAACAAACGTGAAAATATGCTCAATATCACTAATTATGAAGGAAATGTAAATCAAAGCCACAATGAGATATCACTTCACAGCTGTCAGAATGGCTATTATCAAAAAGACTACAAATAACAAGTGTTGGAGAGGTTATGGAGAAAAGGAACCCTAGTACACTGTTGATGGAAATGTGAAATATACTGCAGCCAATATGGAAAACAGTGTGGAGGGTCCTCAAAAAATTAAAAATAGAACTACTGTACGATGTAGCAGTTCCACTTCTAGATATCTGTCTGAAGAAAACAAAAACACTGATTTGAAGACAGATATGCACTCCTATGTTTATCGCAGCATTATTTACAATAGCCAAGATATGTAATCAACCTATGGGTTCATCACTAGGTGAATGGATAAAGAAGATGTGATATATCATATATATATATATATGTATATATAATGGGATATCAGGTATATTACTTTGCCATAAAAAATCATGAAATTTTGCCATTTACGACAAATGAATGGACCTAGAGGATATTATGTTAAGCAAAGTAAGTCGGTCAGAGAAAGACAAATACTGTATGATATCACTTACCTGTGGAATCTAAAGAGCAAAACAAATGATCAAATGATCAACCAAAACGGAAACAGACTCATACATACAGAGAACAAACTGGTGGTTGCCAGAGGAGAGGAGTGTGGGGGAATGGGATTAAGAGGTACAAACTTCCAGTCATAAAATAAATACATCATGGAGATGTAATATATAGCATAGGGAATATAGTAAACAATATTGTAATAAGTTTGTATGGTGACACATGGTTGCTAGACTTATCGTGATCATTTCATAATGTGTATAAATGTCTAATCACTATGTTGTACACCTGATACTAATATAGTATTATAAGTCGACTATAGTTCAGTTATTAAAAAAAATTTGAAGTTTTAATCTTGAAAAAATTAAAAAAATAAAATAAGAAAGCCACCTTTAAATTTTCTGATACACAGTTTGTGTTCGACTTAAATAATTAAAATTAGGAGAAGCAGTGTGATATTCTAGAAAGTCTATTTAAAGTGAACACAAGGTCTGACTTTTCTTCACACTGTGGATTTGTAAATGTTTAATTATGTATAAAACATTATAGAGGTGAGATGCTGGCACAGTGCCTGATCCATGATTAGTGTTCAATGAGAAGAAGCTGTCAGGCAGATTGAAGCCTTTGGCAGAACTCTGGCCGCCTTGTTGATGGCTGTTCAATCTTAACTATTATTCTTCCCCCAAGAGTTTCAATCCACATCCTGATGTGGGTATGTGGCCCTATATCGTTTTTTATTAATTGAGACAGAAAAAGATTGATGATAGCGATCACTAACCTGCTCATTTTTCATCTGATTCTAAGTATAATGTATAGTAAATATAGAATTTTTTTGAATAATTGATTTAACATATAATTTACATTTTGAGAGAAGGAAGTGTCCCTGATATATTTAGATGATTAAATTACTTGCCTTTATTTGCTGATATAATACTAATTGATAATATAAGGATTTTCTCAACTAGTGTGCAAAGAGTAGGTGAAAAAATTGTTATTCAATAAAATACATTTCATATGAGAGAACTTCTTGAATTCCGTATTTTAACAATGAATGTGCCTTGCTCACTTGTGATTTCCTGTTGGTATCACAGTGTTATCTCAAAGGTAGAAAGTTATGAAACTTCATGTTTCTATTTGTCCTACAGAGCTACCCCTTTTTAGGATTCAAAGATGGAGCAACTGCTGTGACCTAAATTAATTCTGAGCTATAAAAGTCAACAGGTCTCCTTAAACAGCAAATTTTTCTTCTTGTCAGTCCACAAAACCGTGAAAGTTTGCAGTTAAACATCGTTCTCGGTCATCTTAAGAGAAGTCATAGTGTCTTGCATTATATATCATTCTAGTCAATTGGTTGCAGTCATATCTATCACTACAAAGCTCACCCTTGCAAAAGAAAAATGTAGGTCAATCCTGCTTGTGATATATATACACAATTGGTTTCTTTCAATGTATATTGCATATCTAGAAGTAAAGAGACACCAGTCCTGTGAAACATGTAGTGACAAACGTGCCTCAGTTTCTCAACGTATCTCTTTGATATGGGAGATCACTTATAAGGATGAGCACAGATTAGACCATTTGAAGGCAAATTGGCAGTACTGTTTGTCTCTTTAACACAATTCCAAGGAAAATATAAAATGTCAATGCTGAATCTCTTAAGCATGTGATTCTTGACAAATATGCTTATTTTCCTTTTATGGTTTAACATCAACAGATGGCTTACAATAGTCCAGTGAGACAAGTGTGTGTTTTCCTTCTGATGTTATTTCTATTATATGATTATATTTTTTTCAAGAGAGTAGGCACCAAATACAATCGGACATAAAGCATAAGGCTTAAGTTATGTAAACCCGTAATAAAGAAAATGTATGATTGGTCTTACTAAAATATCTGATTCCTTTTTTAGTCTATTTTCAGCATTATGGGAATAAAAGTGATAAATGTACTTTCTCATGTGCTCCTAGAGCTTAGAAAATAACTATAAACACCTAATTACTTCATAAACAGTCTTTCTATTCCAAATGTTTACTGTCTACAAATTTAAATTTTCATAAAACTTGATTATGCTATTTTGAATATATATATATATGAATTTGCACCTTGACAGAATTTTTATAGATCATTTTCAATGCAAGAGGTCAGATTCTATGTCTATTTTAATCCCTGCTCTGCACTGGTTACCTAACACGGTCTCTTCCATGTATTTAACCAAGATACCTATATTTGAATGTGTGTTTTTAATACTTTCCTAAGAAAAAATGTATTTTAGCTTACTCAATAACTTAGATTCTGAAAAATGCAGATTGCTTTGGTCACAGAAAGTAGAGCATGCTGCATTTTCTCATCAAATCAGGTGTGTGTGCACGCATATAATAACATTTCTAAATAGCCATTAAGATTTCAGTGAAAAAAACACAGTGGTATTATTTTTTTTAATGCATATTCAGTGAGTGGTCTAGAAAAATATTTGTTTCAAAGCATATAGATGGAGGACCTCTGAGCTGCTGATAATATTCTATTCTTGACGTGGGCTATGTTCATTTCATGATATTTCATTGAGGTGTGCATTGAAGATTTGTGCACATTTCTGTTTGTTATACTTTAATAAGTTGGTTAAAAAATGAAAACTGGGAAGATGGAATCTTATTTGTGGGATCAAACTATGAAAAAACCCTCATGTTTTAGGAAATTGAATCTGCTAGTTTACTTTCTCATTTTTACTCATCTAAGTATTTTGAGCTTAGCTGATCTATTTTCACCAAAACCCTATTCTCAGTTGAATCCCTGATTTCATAATTTGCATAACTATTAAAGGACAGTGATCACTCTTCTTTATAGGGGCCTATGCAGACTTCCCAGGGATTTAAATAAACTATAATACTTTCCTCAATACTTTGAGACCTGTGATGACTTTCTGGTTTCTTCCTCTTGTCAAGGTCAGAGCTGCCTCTCTACCCCAGATTGTTCTCTTCCAGCATTAACAAAAGGTATATACCACAACACGCACCAAAAAAGAAACACAAGGAAATTTTTCAAGGTGATAGATGTGTCTGTTACATTGATATTGTGGTGATGGTTTCACCGGTGTTTGCACATGTCCTCTCCTAACCCTTCCGCCCCTTCCTTCCCTGGCCCCCCAGGTCTATAAATTGCAGGAGCCTTTTGCTTGGAGACTCTGTGGCAGTGAGACAGTCCATGTTACCTGCTGTTTCACCTGATCCTCTGTCTCCTGAGAGGAACATTGCAAAAACATTGTAGGAGCCAAAATTCCCTTTCCTGCAAAGTCCATTTCTTATACCAGTGCAGTTAGTGAATAAAAGATTGATAGTTATTTTCAGTTTGGCTCATTGTTTAAATTGACCAGCTTAACACCTGGATGCTCAGCTCTTTTGACGAATAACTATTTAAAGTGATAATAGTAACAATGTATTGAGTGACTATAGCATATGGATAAGTGAAACAAATGAAAGGATATCCCAGCAGACAAGGAGGAGGAATTGGGAATTCTCTGTTACAAGTGACCTGCACTACATGTGGGCCAGTATACTGATATTCGAAGGTGGGTTTAGATTGATTTAAAAGTATACTGTAAACTCTAGGGCAACCACTAATTTTTTTAAAGAAGTATCGTTGACACCTAAGAGAAGAGACAAAATGAAATTATATGACGTTCAATAAAAACCACAGGAGGCGGGCTTCCGTGGTGGCACAGTGGTTGAGAGTCCGCCTGCCGATGCAGGGGATGCAGGTTTGTGCCGCGGAGCGGCTGGGCCAGTGAGCCAGGGCCGCTGAGCCTGCACGTCCGGAGCCTGTGCTCTGCAACGGGAGAGGCCACAACAGTGAGAGGCCTGCGTAACGCTAAAAAAAAAAAAAAAAAAAAAAAAAAAAAACAACCAGAGGAAGCTAGAAAAGAGGAGAAAAAAGAAAAAAATGACAGAAGTAGAAAACTGTTACAAATATGGTAGATATTTATCAAGCTGTATTGCTAACCACTTTAAATGTGGATGATCCTCGTGCACCAAAATATAAGACAGATTGTCAAAGCGGGAGGAAAAAGACAACACCCAATTCTATGCAGTCTACAAAATTTTTAAATATGAAGACCCAGACGGACTCAAAGTGAAGGGATGGAGAAAGAAATGTCTTGTTTACACAAAAGAAAGGAAAGATTGAGTAGCAGTATTAATTTCAGATAAAGCAGTCCTCAGAACAGTGAAAATTATCAGAGGTAATAGGGGCATTACATGATGATAACATGAACCTAATATAATTAATATCAATAGAAAAAAATGAATGTCAAAATAATTCAAAATAAATGAGGAAAAATATATAACTGAAAGAAGGAATAGACAAATCCACTATTACAGTTTGAGAGTTTCATATCCCTGTGTCAGCTATAAATCAAACAGGCAGAAAATCAGAAAGGATATAGTTGACAATATCAATCAACTTAATTTAACTGGCATTTATAGATTACTCCATCTAACACCAGCCAAATACACATTTTTTTTTCAAGTTCACATGGAACACTTACCAAGTATAATGGGTGGAGACTTTGGGGATATTGGGAAATAAATGCATTTTGCATGTGGAACTGACATGAATTTTTGAAGGCCAGAGTGCGCACTGTGGTAGGAAGAATAATGAGTCCTATAAGAGGTCTATAACCTAATGCCTGCAACCTGTAGATATGTTACCTTACATTGCCAAAGGTACTTTGTAGGTGTGGTTACATTAAGGATCTTGAGATGGAAAGATTATCCTGGGTTACCTGAAGACACAAAATACTGAAATGCATACAAGGAGACATACATAACCTGAATAGTCTTATATTTCTTTTTAAAAAAGAATGAATAATTAATAACCTGCCACAAGAAAGTTCGAAGGGTGAGAAACCAAGCACTTATCCTCTAAGATAGGGAATAAAACAAGGATATCCTCTCTCTCTACAACTATTGAGTAACATACAAGAAGTCCTAGTTATTTCATTTAAATAAGAAAATGTCTACACTTTTGGAAGGAAGAAGTAAAATTGTCTTTGTTCATAGATGATAAGACTGCTTATGTAGAACATCACAAAGAATTTTTTTTTTTTTTTTTTTTTGCGGTACATGGGCCTCTCACTGCTGTGGCCTCTCCCGTTGCAGAGCACAGTCTCCAGACGCGCAGGCTCGGCAGCCATGGCTCACGGGCCCAGCCGCTCTGCCGCATGTGGGATCTTCCCGGACCGGGACACGAACCCGTGTCCCCTGTATCGGCAGACGGACTCTCAACCACTGTGCCACCAGGGAAGCCCCAAGAATTTTTAAAAATTAGAACAAATGAGTGTGAATGGAAAGGTGGATACAAGGTGTTTTAGCTGTCATAGCAAAATATCAAATGCTGGGTGGCTTAAAACAACAGAAATTTATTGGTTCATAATTCTGGAGGTGTCAGTGGGACCAGGCTCTTTCTGATAGCTCTAGGGGAGAATCCGTCCTTGCCTCTTCTAGCTTCTGGTTCTTGTGGACAATCCTTGGTCTTCCCTGGCTTGTAGTTGCCTCATTTCATTTATATTGCTGTCTTTTCCTTGTGTGTGTTCACATCATCTTCACATGTGTGACTGCTTCCTTGACCAGAATTTCTCCTTTTTGTAAGGACATCAATCACATAGGATTAGGGCTCACCCTAGTGATCTCATTTTAATTTAATTACCTCTATAAAGACCCTGTTTCCAAATAAGGTCACATTCTGAGGAACCAGGGAACAAGACATCAATATACATTTTGGGGGGGTGGGCACTAAATTCAACCCATAACACAGGGTTAATATTCAAATTTATCTATATATTAGCAAGGACAAATTGGAATTTGAAATTAAAAATACCACTTACAATAGCATCAAAAATGAATTAAAGATTTAAATATTAGAAAAAGATATAGAGAATCTATAAGCAGAAGCCTAAGTAACTTTGAAATAAGTTGAGTCAGTAAGACTAAAGGCAAAACAAAACAAAACAAACACCCCAAAACTGTACATTAACACTGTACTCTAGTTTATAAAATTGTTTTCTAAGAGAGTACAGGTTAACAATTCTGATTGGTAATAATATTCATGCATATTAGGATTCAAGGGTTGTGTAAATGGAGAGACGATGGCGAGAGCCCGATTTCTCACTGTTGGAGTGAGAGTTTACAGATAAGCCTGGGGAGGAGGCTGAAATAATCCATGTGGTGATGGAATAGAGTTAAGAGACTTCAGTTTGAGTGTGTGATTAGCTTATGTCCTTATAGGAACACATGTTTCCGTTTATGCATGGGATGGTATATGTACATATATTTCCTTGCTCTAGCATCTGAGAGGGCCCAGAAATAATGACACCTCAAGAACCAGCAATACTCCTAGCCCATCTTGGTTTCTAATATGCTATAATAAAGGAACTAAGTCTTCTTGGAAAGATGCCCAAGTCTCTTGGAAAAATGGGTCAGGAGGATGTATCCAAGATGAGTCTGAATATCTTATAGTGCCAGAGAATAAGGAAGTGCTTTAAAGAAAAGCTCACAATGATGAGCTGTCAATAGCCGTGGGAGCCAAAGGAAAGAACTCTCAATAGCCAAATCTGAGACGGTCTAAGTAACGAAGTAACTAAAGCAGTATTTTACTATAACCCAAAGTACACAATAAATATTTGTTTATATGACATAAATTAAAAATAACTGAATAAATAAATATCTGTGCTCATGTATATGCTGCTATGGCCTGAACATTTGTGTCCTCCCCACCTTCGTATGTTGAAGTTCTAATGCCCAGTGTGACGGGGCCTTCGGGAGGTGCTTGGGTCATGAGGTGGAGCCTTCATGAATGAAATTAGTGCTCCCGTGAAAGAGACCCAGAGAGCTGCTTCATCCCTTCCACCATGTGAGGACCCAGTGAGAAGTTGCTAATATGCAACCAGAAGAAGGCCTTCAGCAGAAATAGGCCACATTAGCATGCTGATCTTGGAAATACAGCCTCCAGCACTGGGAAAAATAAATTACTGTTTTTAAGCTACCCAGTCTGTGATATTTTGTTATAGCCGGCCAAATAGACTAGGACAGATTGAAAAATTATTTTTAAAAATTCCACACATTTGCAATTTGTTTTGAGGGGAACTTGCACAGAAATGTGCAGATGAGTGAAATATGTGAATAAATCTGAGTTACCGTTTTTAATACAGCCACACTTTTGTTTCCCACTATGACTGGTGTTCAAGATGCCCTTAAATGTCCTTTTATCTGGACTAAACTTCATATGGGCTTCTTCCTGACTCTAGGCCCCTGATCTTTCTTTTCTTAGATACTTTACTTTAGAATACTTATAAGTGTAAATCCTCTATCTGCACCTTTGTGATGTAAATTTTCTTGGGGAATTCCCTGGTGGTCCAGTGGTTCAGACGTGCTTTCACTGCCATGGCCCAGGTTCAGTCCCTGGTTGGGGAACTAAGATCCCACAAGCCGAGAGGCCAGATAAATCAGTAGATAAATTTTCTTAAGGCTCTTGATAGTTTTGCAACCTAGGGTTGTCTTTCTCAAAAACCTGGGAATCATCTCTTTGAAATATAATCTAGGAAAAGAATACCCCATTTCCTGGTCCCTGTACAAGGGTAGGAGCTTGCCTCAGTGGGTACCTTGCTTCAAGCTGTAAAGCCAAGTAACAGAAATAGCCTACCATCTCCCCTTTACCCTGATTCTTGAAAACCTACCTCCTCTTATTTCATCAGAGTCCAGCTCAGACTCAGTTCTGGCCTCTGCCAACTGTAATAGCCTTAAATAAAGTCTTTCTTGCCTGTTTAATTTTGTCCAGTGTAATTATTTCTTTGGCACTGGGAATATTTTGATTATGGACAAAACAAATGGCATCATATGGCATTGCTGAATGTATATTGGAATAGAAATCAAAAGTTCTGAATTCTATGAAATTTTGCCATTTGCAGCAACTTGGATGGATCTAGAGAATATTATACTTGGTGAAGTAAGTCAGACAGAAAGACAAATATAACATGATACACTCATGTGTGAAATATAAAAAATAATGGTAAGGAATCTATATACAAAACACAAACAGACTCACAGACATAGAAAACAAACTCATTACCTAAGGGGAAAGGGAGGGGGGAGTGATTAATTAGGAGTATGGGATTAACAGATCCAAATTACTATACGTAAAATAGATAAGCAACAAGGATTTACTGTATAGCACAGGGAATGCTATTCAATATTTTGTAATAACCTATAATGGAAAATAAGTTGAAAAAATATATAATTGAATCACTTTGCTGTATACCTGAAACTGACACAATATTGTAAATCAAATATACTTCAGTTGTTTTTTTTTAATCTATATCCTAGTTCCAAGTATAAAATTTTATAGTTATTTGGCCTATGGCAAGTGACTTGTACTCTCTGAGCATCAGACTTTTTGTGTGTAAAATAGATCATGGGTTAATAAGTTATATTGCCCCCTTATAATTTATTAATGACTTTTCCTCCTTGGGAAAGACACTGGATATGTGGTTTGAGCATATTGTGTATTCTTTTTTTCATCCATTACTGTTTTGGGGAGGGCAAGAAGTGTTTGTAATTATTTCAATTCTCCTATTATAGAAGGTATAATTAATTTACCATAAGAAGAATTCTTCCTTGCTCTTTGACTATTAAATTCATGAGTTAATATTTAACAGACATTTGTAGGGTGTGTTTGCTTTTTACTAAAGGATGATTCTGAATTTGCTTTAACTTGTTTCTGTGCAGGACTGCCCTTAAAGGCAAATTTGGACTAAGATTGTTCAGTCTGTTGCCAAAAGGCTGCCTTTGGCCTCAGAGCAGATTTCTCTTATGTTACAGCCATGCAAATCAAAGAAATTAATTTCTAAACAAGGGAATGTCGCCGTTGTTTCTATTGCACAGACTAGATTAGAAAAGTCTCAGGGTAGAAATGAGAGATTCTTGGTGTCGGGAGAAAGAAACTTTTTTCTACCTTTCTAACTTATTCTGCCTGGTCTAAGAATTAAATTAACATGAGACAGATTAACAGGAGAAAAAAACACAAAAGTTTAATAACATGTACACATGGGAGAAACACAGGAAAACTCAGTAACTCCCAAAAAGTGTCAAAAACCCTCATCTTAAATACCATCTTCAGCTAAGGACAAAAGAGGATGATGGAGGGCTTCTCTGGTGGCACAGTGGTTGAGAGTCCGCCTGCCGATGCAGGGGACACGGGTTTGTGCCCCGGTCCGGCTGGGCCCGTGAGCCATGGCCGCTGAGCCTGCGCGTCCGTAGCCTGTGCCCCGCGACGGGAGAGGCCACAGCAGTGAGAGGCCCGCGTACCGCAGGAAAAAAAAAAAAAGAGGATGTTGGAGGTAGTGGTTTGGGACTTCAAAGGGGAGAAAGGCAGTTCACATGGAGATCAAAAAGCAAATTTTTGTTAAACAAATGCTTGCTGGGTCTGGCAGAGACAATGGTGCACAGAGCGGACTCTGATCTCCAGGCCCTGCTGAGATTCCCCTACCACACATAGCCAATGTTCTTTGCAGATGTCTCTGGTATTAGCTCTATTCCAGGCATAGGCCGTCTATCTACATTCTTTTAGGCCTGTAAGGGAGAGAGAACAAGAAAAACTTCCTGAGTCTTCTGTTTCTTAAAAATAATTAGCCTAAATTAGTCCTCATGCCAAAGAGACACTCTTGGGATGGCAAATTTTGCTCCCTTACTTTGGTATAGGTTGTATAATGTGAGATCCTTTGTGCTTGTTACTCCCAAGATATAAGTAACCTTGTTTTCATAGCAATGTCCAATATTTGTGGGGAAAATTTCTTTGCAATAGAGTTGGTGAAAAATGAGGAGAGAGAGAAAAAGAAGACAAAAGAAAGGAAGGGTGGGAGGAAGGAAAAAGGAAGAAAGAGAAGAAGGGAGAAAGAGAAAAATAAGAAAACAACACTGTGATCAAGTATGGGTAAAAAAAGATTTTGTTTGTTTAAGCAGGGTATTTCCTCATTAATGAATTATTAGAGCACGTATATCGAGGTGTATCCATGCACAACACAAAGACCATTAATTAGAAATAGGGTACCAATTACTTTTGGTATAGTCTTAAAAATAATATGTGGTAGCCTGAAATAAGAGATTTACTGAGGTGGAAAAGGAAATTCGCAGCCCTGCAAGTGTTGATTGGCAAGTGAATTCTCTGCTGACACACAGAGTTGGTCTTCTATATAACACCTCTGGGCACCTTAGCACAATGCTTGAACTCTTCCAAAATATAGCTTTCCTTCATTTTGTACTTTCTATTACTATCTATATTTTACTACAGGGTATTTGTGTGCTTTTTAAGGAATGAAATTTAAATTAAAGGAGACACTAGAGAAGAAATTGCATCATTCTCTCTGCTAATAAAATGCTTTAAGTTCCTTTCTTTTCTTTCTCTAAGCAATGAGCCAGCTTTAGAGCACCCAGCCTTATTATCAGGAACCTACGATAATATCAAAAGTAAGAGGGTAATCATGAAAAATGCTTCTATTTCAGTTTCCATGCTCACTTTTAGTAAATGTAGGGGAAAAAAAAGAGAAAAGAAAAAGTTAGTATTGTGATTCACTTGGCCAGAAACATTTTTGTATGTTTGCTATATTTTGAACCCAATATTTTTCTAGGAAACAGTTCTTCTGCAATAGGTTGTTATTTCAAAATAATAAATTGATTTATTATTATTATTTTTGAATAGAATGACTATTTTATTATATGTGATTGTCAATAATACTAGGAACTCTGGTCTTGTGATAATAAAGAATATTTTCTGGTAGGGATTTAAATTGTCTTCTGTTAAATTATCTACCTGCAATTTCATATTGTAAATTCATTTCGAAGCTTTTCTCAGCTTGGAATTTAGGTAATGAATTTATTTTGAGGATGCCTTATACACTATCCCAGAAATACGTAAAACATTAATGTAACTTGCCAAGAAGGATGGAATGATGGTGAAAATTCCCCAAATTAGCCTTTTTTTCTCATTAGCACCATGATAACATTTTTCTTTGAACTTAAGAAAACTTATATGAACCAATTAAAAATTAGCAATAATTTGGGATAAATAAACGTACCAAATCCATTTTATTTACATTGTGTGCTGTGTGTTGCTGATTTAAGACTAAGAATGGTTTGGGAGGCAAAGAGAGTAGCTAGAAGATACTAAACTGGGTTGGAGAAACTTGTTTGTGTTGGAGAGGATGCAATTTGCCCCTCAACTCCCCTTGAATTGTTGTGGCTGGACTAATAATACGATTGACACAAGACAGATTAGCAGGAGAAAAAAGAATTTAATTGGTGTCTGCAGAGGTCTCATATAAATAGGACCTAAGAAGTGGCCAAAGCAGGCAGCTTTTATGCATTTTAGACAAAGAAACAATAAATCTGTGAGAAATTGACAGGTCAAAGAGACTTAGGCTTTGGGTGTTTAATTAGTGAGGGATCTAAACATATTTTGGGCTTGGGGCAATAAATTAAAAGAGTAGTAAGGTGTGTTTATATAGGCTTCTCTGCCCCCAAGTTCCCTATCTCTGGCAATAAGACCTTTTACAGGAGAGATTTATTTCCAGATTTCAGTGAGACAGAGCACAGTGTCAGAGTGTCCCTCTCTCATTTACTGTTTCTTATGTAACTTTAATTCAAAATAATCAATATGCCATTGAGTCATATTTTGGGGTAGTTGGTCTGCCCTGGGCCCTAACATTGGGGAGCACCAAACAATTCAGAATTTTCCAAGAAGATGTGCAACATTCTCACTACTTCTGAGTAATTCCATTTTGGCTTTCTAAGCTACCACAGTGGCTACCTATTGGGATTCTGAGAAGGTATATATTTTCAAGAAGTGGTTACTTTCTATAACCTGCCATACCCAAATTCTAAGAAGCTGGGAAGGATTTTGTATAGTAAGAGTTTGTATTTCATTATAGCTATTTTTCTACAATATTGAAATCATTTTTCTGTAATGAAAAATAAGATACATATATGAGAAAAACAATTATTTCATTAGAGTTTAATATAATTTCTATTAATATTTTCCATGTCATTTAAACACGTAACAATGTTTGTTTTAAAGGTGAATTAGGGAATATATAATTATAGCTGAGATTTAAAGCAATACCAGCTAAACTTGATCATTTCCAGTGTCATGAAAATCAAACTTCCACCAGCCAGGCTTTTCCTATTTTAGTAAAATTTGACCACTAGCAAGTTCTGCTTTGTACCCATTTTTCAGTTCTGAACTTTGCTACCTCCCAAAATCTAATTTCCCTTTCACATTAAATTCTTTCAAATATTTGGAGATGTTTGTACTTTCTTCTCCTTATTAAATGTTCCTAGTCTATCAACCAGTCCTTTTTATTTTGAATTAAAAAAAAAACTTGATTGCTTTTCTCTTAATTCATTTTTAATGTGTTATAAAAAACGGTGAGTAGTTTTTCTTACATCGTGTGTGTTTGCTTGTGCTCTTTCCTCAAGGCTGAATGTCTCTCACTCAGAAACTCCTATCTTCAAACATCTAATGCAAATATTACCTTTACTGAAAATCCTGTCATTTCCCCAAGTGATATTCGGTTTCTAGCTCTGTTTTCCCATTATTCTATTTACATAAGTTTAATGACCTTCATCAAATTATGTGTAATTAATTTTGACATATTTTTCTCCTGTTTATAATGAAGTCTACAGTGCCTTGCAAATATTAGGTACTCAATAAATATTTGTTTATGACTACCATAATGATAGATGTTTATAAAGCAGACTCTTTTCTCAATGCATATGTAGAATAGTAACCATGGATTCAAACAATGATATCATAAGAATTTAAAGCTTATGGTTACATTTCAAGTGATGCCCATTATAACAACCCTATAGCTGAGTCATTTACTTTGTTCTTTCTGAGTTACTGTTACCATAGTCACTGAGAACAGTATATTAAATTCTAATGAAAATGAATAAAAACTATTAGTTTTTAATACTTTATTGAACTAATGTAGCCACTTTTTAAATAAATTAAGACATTTAAAAAATCAAGACCTTTCTGATTATCAATTCATTTGTTCAGCTGGTAGACTTATTCAGTAACTGTTGTTATATTAATTTTATCTCGAAATTGAGAAAATTTTAACCATTTACGTGGGAACTGCCATATAGAAACCTTTTAAAACTGACTTTGCACTTTTATGAGATTTTTATATGGAAAGAAACAAAGAAAAAAATATATCCATAACAACAACTTGGAAAAAGCTGAAACAATAGGAGCATTTAGATAAATGCCAAACTCCCCAGAAGTAAGTAAATTATGAAGTTCTGCTTTTCTATTTCTACTCTCAAACATATGTATCCATACAGAATAAAAACTAGGGGCAGAAAAATTTACTTGATTGTCCTACTCATTAATTGTAATGACATCACCTCTGTTACAAATGCTATGGCATTCTTTAGTATTGCTAACCTGTGTTTTGGTTTTTCTTCTTGAGATTCTTATTTTGTTTTAAAATTCATCGTAAGTAAAACCAAGTAACTAGCTAATAAACCCTATAATTGTTTTTTAATATTTTGCTAAACTTATGTCTTCCAATTTTTATTAAATTGCAATATTGTTAAAAGAATGTATAAACAATGAATGTTTGAATAGGAAAGAAGAAACAAAAATAAGTGTTTACTTTTCAGAAAATAAGTTAAAAATTAGATAATTTTTTAAAACCTTGGCAACATAATTACATTATATGTAAATCATCTGCTTGTATTATTAGCACAAATTAATCCAAATGTTGCCAAATTCATTATTATGTATATTTCCCTGGTTTACACTCTCTTACACTTAAGCTTACCCACCAAAGCAATAAAGCCTAGTTCTGTGACAGTTATGTTCAGGGTTATAGTATTTAGTGACATTCTTTTTTTTAAAAAAGAAAATATAAAGAAAACAGTCATTAAATATGACTATTTGTGCCTAAAATAAGATAAAGCTATCTAATGTTTACAAGTTTAAATAATTTTTTGATATAATTTGTTTTATAGAGGGACATTTTTCTGCTGAAGAGGGGCCTCCCAATTTATATATATTTGGAAAAAATATTCATTTCATGGTCTTTTTCAGAAATTTCACTTATCTAATACCTTTATCTAATTTCCCTAAAAATTCTTAATTTTAAACTATTGCACTTGAATTATTTAATCATGCTTTCTTTAAACATCACATCACAAGTAAGGATTTTGGTATCACTACCCTGTTCTACTCATGCAAATAATCATTTTACCTTGGAAATTTAAAAGAATTATAGGTATTTATTAAAATAATGGTAGTAATTTGTGGTAATAGCTAGCAATTAAAAGATAATTTAGCATAGAGTGGAGCTATCCAAGTTCCTTATTATTTCTCTGAAAATAAATGCCTTCTCTTGAATTAAAGCCAATCTGTATCTTGAAATATCTGGACCTGAACTAAGCCTTCAAAATATGGAATAATGTATAGAAAGGGACCAGATTTTTTTAGGAGTAATGAAATGCTTATATTCATCCATAAGAAAACTTCATCTAACTGGCACAACCTATCTCGACCTATATTAGCTAAACATAAGATTATATCATTTAGTGGATTTAAACTAAAATACCAAAAAAAAAAACAGTTTATACATTTATCATCAATATTGCATTATATAAGGTAATACAGAGTGATGTAAATAATAAGTAAAAGCAAACAAATAAGAGATCAGTCTGTGGAGAGTGCCCTAAGGTTGAATGCCATATTTTCAGTGCTAACCCTCAGCAAAGGGCATCAATTAACTGTTTAGGTGATATAAATATTCATGTGTCTATCTGTATTCAGTGATTTATTTTTAGTGGAATTAAAAGAGAGGACCAAACATTTAGATGATTAACATAAAATCAATAGAACTTGTCATAAAAAGAACAAGTTTGGATGAAGTGTTAAAAATTGGGCCCATCTAGAAAAAATATCTGAAGCGGCTAAGGATTAAATTATAAGAAAAAAAAATCACAGTGTCTAAATGTGAGAATGCAGCATACTAAAAAATAAGCATTATTAAAACGGATTGGATTTGAAAAAATTAAGTGTAGTAAATTTTAACAATTCAAAGTGAATAATGGATATCAGTCTTTTTTTCCTCAATAAATCCTAGCAAAATGGTAGAAAATAAATAAAAAAGAGTCAGGAAACCAGAAAATAAGAGAATAGAAGAGAAAACAAAGGAAGCCAAGTAGTCTGAACAGAATTTCAAGCTAGGAAGTATGCATATATGATAACTGAAGTATGTGTAGTAATCTGATTTAAAAGAAGAGAGGGAGATAAATATCGAAGCCTATAGGAAGATGTTTTAGAAAGGAAGTCACTTCCCTTTTCAGATCCCTCAAAAATCTCAGGTATAAGCAACAGACATCTCTAATTTCCGGATATCATAAGCTAAGACAAACAAACGAAAGAATGGTTTGAAAAATGCTAAACACAAACAGTGTGATCTACATCACTTCACCTCTATTGCACAGCCAACAAAATATGCATTCCTTTTTAGCAGAACAGAAAGTTAAATTCACTCTTTGGATAGGTAGAGCCAAAAGCTTGGAATTTAGGAAACCAGCTGAGGGTCAGATGAGGTGCCTACTAAAAACAGGAATATTAATTAAAACTTTGCAGACTCAGTGATGAGCTTCTTCACCTTCTGCCTCTCCTCGCTCTCAGAATGTTGCCATCTAGGTTTAAAATATCCACATTGGCATTCCAGACAGAAATATGGATGATTCCTTTCTAGAGAAACTCACAAGCCCCAAAGGAAAGTACTAAGAGACAGACAATTGGGATTTCCACAATGAAAACATAAGATCTCAACAACAACCTTTTTCTGAGACATGAAATGAAAACTCAAATACATAAATGCAAAATTTGTAGCTTTCCTCACTTTAGTATTAATCATTTATTTGTTTCTTTATAATTTTTACCGTAAATAATACATCTAACTTCTTGCCCGTTTTTGAACTTTTAAAAAAGTGGAGTGATTTTTTTTTTTTTTTTTTTTTTTTTTTGCCATGCGCGGGCCTCATCACTGTTGTGGACTCTCCCGTTGCGGAGCACAGGCTCTGGACGCGCAGGCTCAGCGGCCATGGCTCACGGGTCTAGCCACTCCGCCGCATGTGGGATCTTCCCGCACCGGGGCACAAACCTGTGTCCCCTGCATCGGCAGGCGGATTCTCAACCACTGTGCCACCAGGGAAGCCCTCACTTTGTTTTTTTAACTTGCATATTTCTGATTATTTCTGAATTAGCGCTTCATACTCAATTCATCTTTGTACCCTTCTATCAGCCTCTCCCTATTTTCCTCAACCTTCAGCCCCTGACAACCACCACTTCACTCTCTGTTTCTATGCATTCGTTGTTTTTTAGATTCTACATATAAGTGATAACATGCAGTATTTGTTTATCTTTGTCTGGCTTATTTCACCTAGCATTATGCTCTCCAGATTTGTCCATGTCGCCACAAATTGCAGGATTTCCTTCCTTTTGGGGGGCTAAATAATATTCCATTGTATATATGTGGGAGGGGGTTTTGCTGGGTTTTGTTTGGTTTGGTTTTTTTCTCCATGCCCTGTGATTTTTTATGGAGAGCCTGGCACGTCGTACTGGGTAATGGTGACTGATGTAAATAGTATGCTATTTAGTATGATACTTTATGTTATTGTGGCTGTTTAGTTGTGTTTAATATTTGCTATAAGTATTGGAGCCAGAGACTTCAAATTCCTCTAGTGTCCTTGGTTGTACCTCCCCTCATGCTTTTCTGCTTTTCTAACTCTTCCTCTTGTGATGGATAGTTTTAGGTATAGTCTTGGCTGGGCCACGGTACCTACACATGTAGTCAAACATTACTCTGGATGTATCTGTGAGGGTATTTTTGGATGAGATTAACATTTAAATCAGTGGACTTGAAGGAAAACAAATTGCTGTCTATAATGTTGCTGGTTGCCTTCAATCAGCTGAACACCTGAATAGAACAAAAGACTGACATCCACCAAGCAAGAGGGAATTCTGTCAGCAGATGGTCATTGGACTTGAACTGTAACATTGGTTCTTCCCTGAGTCTCCAACTTACCAGTCCACCCTGGAGATTTTAGACTTGCCCACCTCCATAATTACGAGTCAATTCCTTACAATATTACAAAAAAATCTCTTTGTGTGGACATACACATACACACACAAACACACACACATATACACACACCTCCTACCAGTTTATGGCTCCATGGAATTCTGCTTGAGGTTAGTTGCAGCAAGACTTAAGTGCATGAGATAATAAGCAATTCAAGAGAATAAAATAATGAAATTATGATTCCTTAATGATCAATTAATTCCATTAATGTGATCAATTTGAAATATTTTATGGTTCCGCTAGAGAGTTTGACAATGAAATACTAATACTTACATGGAAAGGTAAGCAATTAAAGAGCCAACTAAGATTAAGGGAACCACATGATTTTATAAGAAAACAGATAATTAAAGCACACTCTCTGCCTGTATTGTGAATAAGGGGTCAAGGTAATATACATTCAGAATATTGTTTTAAATTTTAATTCAAATATATTGTGATAACACAGTGAGTATAGAAAAATGTAAAATCTCTTTTATATTATAAATCCACATATAATTTCTAAATTGAAAAATCAAAGAATTGAATTTTGAGATTTTATTTGATGATATTAATATGACTAACTGAATAAATATAAAATGCTCGAGACTACTTGATTTGAACAATAAACATTTGAGGTACAGAGCAATTTTAGGATGACACTCATTCATAATTATAAAACTTATAGTTATACATTATTTAATGAAGATAAAAATGTATGCAGCATAATAAATCTCAAAAACTTGATATTTGACCATGCGTAAATTCCTGAAGTATTCCCTATTTTAGTAGAATGTAAAAATGTAAAACATCTCACTCTACATGAATTTTACCCAGCAAAGATTAGCAAAGACTGAAAATAATAGTAACAATATTGTAGAAATAAAAGCTGCATTTTAAACAGAAAAACATGGAAAATATACCACTGTCCCTATAATTAGAGAAAACTGAGAAATATTAAATGCACAAAGACAAAGAATCAAAAATGTTATTGTAAATGCAATATGACACTTCCATTTTGGAAATAAATTTGGCAATATATGTATCAAATACATGCATATTTATGTGATATGGAAAAGCAATTCCCCTTATTGGCATTCATTCTAAGAAGATAAATTAATAATGTGAACAGAGGGGTACTTGGAGATGTTCACCATGGTGGTCTTATGCTAGAGGACCAGGAATGTGAAATATAGAACACAAATAAAAATGGCATATAATTTCTAAACTTTAAAAATATAATTTAAATGTATGGCATAGAATGATGTCTAAACATATTGTTGCATAATATATCTCCATTTGCACAATTGTATGTTTTAATATATGTTTACCTATCTATGAAGTCATACTAGAAGTATGTATACCAAAACATTATTTGTGGTTATTTTTTCTTGGTGCATTTTTAGGAGAATTTATTTCATCATTATGTTTTTCTGGTGTACTGGAATTTTTTTAACAAAGGAACGTTCTCATTTTACAAAAACTAACAGAGATTTTTGAAATTGTGCTATCTGTGAAAGAAGAACAGGGTGATATTTATGTCAAAGTCTGAACATGAGGTTATAGCATGCTAAAAAAACACCAAAAGTTCTCTGATATGAGTTCCCCAAAACGAACGATGCATGTGGTGATTTTTACAGTTTGAAAGTGGATACCAATCTGCTCATCTCAAAGAGTGAAATCTATTTTCCATTGAGTAATTTCTCTCTCAGTAGTTGGAAGCATCATTCTCTAATTTATTCAGGTTAGAAACTTGGCAGTCAACTTTGAAACCTGCCTGTCACCGATCTTCTTCATCCACTCAGTAAGTTATGCCACCTGTTCTTCCTGGGAATTTCTAAAAGTAGTTCGTCTTTACCCTTGCTTTAATTTGCCATTATGATCGCTCACCCAGGATACCACAATAATGACTTTAAGGCTTCCCAGTCCCTGTCTTAGACCCTTTAATTCCACCCTCTAGGCAGGGTGCATAAGTATTCTGAATAAATTGTAAGTCTGACCATGCTGTGCTCCTGCTTACATATTTATATGAGAAAAACCAAACCCCACTGCAGAGCGTGCATGCTCTGGTCTAGCCCTTGTCCACTTGTCCAAACACAGCTCTGCAGTACATGTGTTCTGGCACCACCTGACTCCTTGACTACAATTCACATAGCTCAATCCTCATTCTCAGTTCTCTGGCTTTGCTAGTTACCTAGGAGGCTGGGGATGCTTGACTCCTATACCTTCTCCTGTAATTTGCCAATCTTCCAGTCATTCTTTAGAATTCAGTCACATACTAACACCTCCAGGAAAGTTAACATGACTCCTTTTTGCTTGACTGCATGCCCCACCGTATATTATCATATCTGTGTGTATCTGATGCATTGTCTTTCTTCCACATACATTGTGTATACTGTGTGGCCAGATCAATCTAATACATAGCTATCTTTGCAGGGCCCATTATAGTCTCTTAGACATAGTAAAGCTGAAAAACTATTTATTGAAATAAATATTCAATAACTAATGATCTGGATCGAGCCTAAAATTATCAGTTAAAATGATCCATAGATTCAGTTTCAACCTGAACATTGTAAAACAGATCTACTTTTAAATTTCTTCACTATAAAACAGATTTCAGCCATGACTCACATTATAAGAGACTTCTTGTTTCTACAGGGATTTCCCTAGTTCTCAGATCTCCCACTATATTTTTTCCTTATTGAATAAAAGGGAATGTTTTCCTCTCCTTAGGTCATATAGGTTAAAGAACTGGAGACCTCAGTTCAACCACTAGCTTTTTCTAATGGAAACTAAGTTTTTCAATTCATCTTACTCCCACCTTTTCTATCAAAGTGCTTCTAGATACATTGCAAAATTTTGCAATACTTTCTCAGCAATAAACTTTGCCTATAAAGGGGTACCGACAGAAGTCCTATCCAAGTCACAATAGTTTCTGTTAAAAAAAATAAAACCCTTCCGATTTGATATTGATTATTTGATTGATTAAATTTAAAAATCATTTGATATTGATTCCTACCTATCTACATATTCAGAAGAGGAGTTAGACAATGGCATAAAACCAAAATTGTACCAAGGTGATTTGTTAGGTCCAGAAAACAAATAGTTAGCTAGAAGACATCTAACTAAATGCTTTAAATTGAAACTTCCCTAATAAATGTGTTATCATAAAATTTCTAAACAATATGATGTTTACTTTATTATAATGTGAGTCCTTTTTGTTTTCTCCTTCAATTATTTACTATTTATTATCATCAACGTTAATATTATAAAAATTATAGCCATAAAAGCTAATATTCATTTAGCATTTGCTCAACTAATGTACTTGATATATGTTAACCTATTGAATCATCATTAAAATCAAAGAAAATTAATGTTGTTATTATCCTGGCTTTAAAGAACAAGAAGGCTTACGCAGATACGATAGATTTCTCAAGATTTCAATAGCTGGTAGGAAATCTTAACTATATTCTTCTGCACAAAAAAGTGGTGTCTTCTGGAAAAATACAGACTGCAGCGACCTCTCTAACTTGTTTATTATTTTATTCTCAAGACCTAGCAGAATACTAGGCATGCAGTCATTGCTAAATAAATACTTGTTCAATGTATCTAACATTTGAAATTCTTTTTTGGATGGGCCTTAGGCTTTAAGAGTTAGTTTAATATGATGAATATGTTTGGAGTTAGGGCTAGGACAAAAAGTAATGCACTTTTTAAAAAGTTTAAAAGGACTCTGGAAAACACAGTGGATGGATCAAGTATTTCAGCAGTGTTAGACACGTGGTAAGAAATTCTATTAAGTTCAACAAACATTTAATAAATACCTGTTACATATCTGGCATTGTGCTTGGTACTTTGGACTAGGAGAAAGAAAGGTCCATCAAGGCTTACTTTCTATTAGGGAAAACAAACACGCAAATACAAGAGTATGATACAACCTCACCTCTGCTTTAATAGTGACTTTAAAATTGCTACATATTTACAAATAATGTACCAATCCATTTGGTCAGAATAGGTAAAATGATGTGCAGAGCTACAGAATGGAGGGACCATTAAATAGAAGGTCATCAAATAGACAAGAGGATTTGGAATAATATTCCACTTAAAAAGAACAGCATGAGTTAGTTTCCAAAAGTTTCAAAAGTGCATGGTTTAGCTGTGGAACAGAGAAGAGTGTGACAAGAGCAGGGAGTAAATAAAGTATCTGATTTTGCATTGACAGTGGCATCCTGTGAGCACACTGGAGGTAGCTCAAGAAGTAAACACTATGATTTGTGTGTTAGAAAGTCAACCATGGCAGCGATGTGGAAGTCCTATGGGGAAAGGGATGTTGGAGACAAAAGACCACTTATAATCAACAATTGTGTGGTAAGATCTGAGAGGTCTTGAACAGATAAATAAAAATCAACAAGTCTTTAGTTAGACCAGGAAAAAAAAGAAAAAAAGCTAAGATAAAATTAGAAGTGAAAGAGGAAACATTACAAGTGGTACCCAGAAATACAAAGGATCATAAGAGAATACTGTTATGCTCCAACAAAATAGGTGACCTAGAAGACGTGTTAATTCATTTATATTAATTTATAGATTATTTATGACTGCTTACATACTACAGTGACAGAGTTAAGTAGTTACAGCAGACACCATACGGCCCAAAATGCTTAAAATATGTGCCTTCTAAAGAAAAAAAATAGTTGCTAACCTTTCTTGGTTGCTATAGGTATTTATTGTAACTGAGGGACAAAGTGCTCTAATTAATAAAGGCTTACTTCATTCAGTCTTTATTTTTGTTCTTTGGAAGTTATTTTCTAGGACCTTCTAAATTGCTTCCCAATGTACACAAGATTTACTGCTCCAAATCCTAAAATTGTCAGTTGTGAGAAACTCTGATGGGTCTCAGATTTTTTTTTGCCCTATTTACAAACTATAATGTTAGTCTGCCACAGTTTCATAGATGCTGGCAGAAAACATTGAAATTCTTGGGTCAGAGACAAAGAACTTCATGGCACAGCAAGTGGTTTGTGCTGACTCTCTTTGCCCCTCAAACTCCGTGAGGCAATGCGGATTACCCAGGTGGATACTGTGTACAAAGTGGGTTTGTATTACAGCTAAAGAATCCCACGCTTAGGGGATCATTTTTATTATGCTGCAACAAACTCACCCAGACCCTCACCAAGATGGGAGAAATTGTCTTTATTATGCTTAAAAGCACAGTGACTCATTCTGTGCCCTGGAAGGAGACACTATTTCTTTCCAGGCTGATTACTATATAAACATTATGGGGAGGGATGAATTGGGAGATTGGGATTGACATATATACACTGCTAGATATAAAATAGATAACTAATAAGGCCCTATTGCATAGCACAGGGGATTCTACTCGATACGCTATAATGACCTACATGGGAAAAGAATCTAAAAAGGAGTGGATATATGTATATGTATAACTAATTCACTTTGCTGTACCCCTGAAACTAACACAACATTTTAAATCAACTATACTCCAATAAAAATTAAAAAAAAAAAAAGATTGGGAGCCCATTCTTATTCACACCACTTGCTGAAGGCATATCATCCAATAATAAACAAATATCATAAATCTTTAAAAAAAATTAAACATTATGGAAAGATAGGCTAGAACAAAAGCTGTAAGTGCCTCTGCTCTTAAGGCAGGTAGAAACACAAGGGACCCATCTATGGAGACCTGTCCCCTGACAGTGCTCAAATAAAAAATATTTTTAATCTGCATCTCTAAACAAACTTTTTAGTATGCAAATAACCACTTTTTATACTTTTCTCACAAAGTTTTATATTTTCTCTGTGCTGGTGAGTGGGCTTACATGCTTATACAGCTTCACACAAGTGCTAACACATTTGTCTAAAGTATTTTTCTTTGATAGTACTTTGAGGAAAGAACTCCCAAGAAGGTTTTTGAGTGCAAATATAGATAAATGGACATATCACAAAAGACAAGCTTATTGAAATAAAAGATGCATTTTTATTTTATTGAAACAATTTAAGAAATTTTCAGCAGTGAGAAAATGTAACTGCTTCACTAGCTAAAATATGTTGCTATCAGTTGGATGACAAATTTTTCCAGACCAAACCACCTATACTGGCATCACAATTGCCCTGCTGAAGGCATCTTGGCTAACTCTCCAACACAACCTGCTTATTATTGCAACTGTTTGCTTTTATATGTGCATTTCTCAGCTGTAGATGCTCAAGAAAATATGAGCTGTGACATCATGCCATTCTTCCTGATAAAAACATTACTTTTGAAACATAGATTTTGACATCTCTAATAATCTTGCTTACAATAAATGTTGCTTACAAGGCCTTAATAACAAGTTATGACAGTCAAGACACTTAATGCCCATTCAGGGAAGATTTCCATTTTAGTTGCCATAGCAAATAGAGGCTTTGATATTTATGGCTAAGCTGTGAATTTGTCATGCTTTTGATTCTTTTTTATTTTAGGCAATGCTTGTTATGTTTCAAGCATTCTACAGAAGATACACAATTATCTTTAACTGTCTGTAGGAGACAATAAAAATGAAAGCATAATCAAGTGTCAAATACATTCATCTGACTCTAATAATTAATTGTGCTCTGCCTATACAAGCAAATATCAAAGTAGAAGAACCATTTCAGCTGAGAAGAAACAAATTAATCAATTTATGGGAAAAGCTTACTTGGAGTTATGCCTGAGAGTAATGTAAGAATGAAGATTCTTTTAAATCTGTTTCATCCTCTATCCCAATGATGAGAAAAATGCCTGTCATTTAGTAGACAATCAGTAAACATTTTTTTTAAATTAATGAATACAAAGAGGAGTGCTATCCAAGGTCTAGGACCCAGACATAAATAGCAACCATTATTTACATTTTTTCTCTCTGAATACTTTCCCAGTAAGGCAATTGGATGCTTTGTTATATGAGATAAAGAAAACATATACAAATGGATTTATTCAGTGAAGGCCAAATAATCTGCTTTTAAAAAATAATTTCTCGTGCCACCAGAGAAGGCCAAATAATCTGCTTTTAAAAAATAATTTCTCGGGCTTCCGTGGTGGCGCAGTGGTTGAGAGTCCGCCTGCCGATGCAGGGGACACGGGTTCGTGCCCCGGTCCGGAGCCTGTGCTCCACAACGGGAGAGGCCGCAACAGAGAGAGGCCCGCGTACTGCAAAAAAAAAAAGCAGATTATTTTAGTAAGTGTTAGGAATGTTGAAAGTAATACTGCATTAGCTAATCCACATAGAATTAAGCAATGTTCCTCAAAATTATTTGTGTTTCTCAAAATACTAATAAACAGCAGAATCAGATGGAAAGAACTAGGGAGAAACTGTGGCTGAGGGCTGGAAAAAAATCAATACAGAGAGACCATATAGTCTGGTGAATATTATATTGAACTACCAAAGCTACTCCGTAGCAACTGAAAAAAAAAAAAATCACTGCTCAAACAGAAGCTAGTAGGTGGCTTGAAAAATGAAAACTATGGCTTCAGTTTAACATTTTAACATTATTTTAGATGTTAAATATATGTCTTCAAATTATTTTCCAAACTGATATGTTTGGGTAGATTGCATATTCCGGCCAAATAAAGCTGAAGTTATAGACTTATGGACAAAAATTTGATGGAAATAATGAAAGAAGCAGCCCACAGAATGAGAGGATTAGTTATGCCTAAATCTATGATCTAACAAATTAATTGAGGATATGTCCCAAGAGCAAAGATAAAATATTAGATGTGTATAAGAAGCACTTCACGACCACACTCTACTATTTACAACATAGTTGTTAGCAATTACAGATGGCTTAGAAGTTGATGTTTGTTATGATTTATGTATTAAAAACAAGTTGAAATGATGCACTGCCCTATTGCAAGTGGGCCACAACAGATGACATTGGGTTTATATGTTGATATTGTTTCCCAGTCTTTGCCCAAGAGAGAATTTAGCAACTGTTTTAAGGTATAGTTAGGGACCAAGAATCATCAGGGCTGACCAGATAAACCTGTTGTAGAGACAAAATAGATCTAATTATTTTAACAACTCCCTAGAGTTTATGAACAATTTTCAGCAGTGATCTGAAGAATGTGGGAATGGGATTCCTCCAAAAATAAATGTGGTTATGGAGAGATTACTTGGAAAAGTAAAAGATATAGGATTATATTTGCACACTGTGTTTGTAGATTTATTTTATACTATCAATACTTCTACTCAATAAAGCAAGGTTCTGAATTCACCAGAAAGACCCATATAAGAATAGAGAATGATTTATGGCAAAAAAAAATATTACTTTTAGTATGCTGCTGAAGTACATAATGAAAGTATGAAAGGAATATATTTTTTCTTATAGAAGCAGATTCTGATGCTCATGTTATTTTCAAGCAAATAAAAATGAAATTACCTAGAAAATGTTGCTGAATGATAATAATAATAAATATTCTCTTATTATCAGGCATTGTGCAATGCCTTCAAAATATTGTTTCATTCACAACATCTCAGTGGAGAAGGTACTATAATCATGCCTAATTTCCACTTTAGGGAAAAAGCCTTAAATAGTCTCATGATTTGTTTGTGGTTATGAAACTATGAAGTGTCAGATCTTTGATCTAAACTTGAGTTGACCGATTGCAGAACAAATGACTTTGAACACATGTAGGGGTTGGCAAATGTCTAATATAATGGAACAGATAGCAAATCTCTTAGGATTTTCTGGCCATATGGTCTATGTCACAACTACTGTGCAGTTGTAGTGAGAAAGCAGCCATAGACAATACACAAAGGGATGAACTTATTTCTTCAGTATCCTAAATGCAAAAGTGTTACATTGGGAGAAAGGGCAAATTTGACCTCATGGCCATAGTTTGCCGACTTCTGCTATATGGTATCATTATTCTTTTCTGGTTCTAATTTATATCTGAACATAATGAAATATTTTTATACTGTCTCTACATAGAAAAGTGAAATTAAATATTTTCTAGTGACATCAAAATACGTAGAAAAGCAAACATTAATTTGAGACAAAAGAAAATTGATTTTAGAATTTAAAACAAATACATAAGCAAACTCAAAAATTTAGATTCAATCCTAGCTCTATAGTTCCTTTCATGTTATTTCAATTCTCCAAGCCTGAACTACCCTATAAATTGGAGGTAACTTGCCTACGTTGGGGGATTGTTGTAAATATTAAATAATTCTGTAAAATTCATTGTTTGTATTAGTCATTCAATAAATATAATACATAGACCCACATAATGGGTTAATAGAATATATTATCACTATATTTGCTTCAAATATGTTTTCTAATTATCAACATAGATAGTAATTTTTCATATTAAAAGATTTTCCATATTTTAGTAATACTAAAATTTATTCTCCCACCTAGAATAAAATGACAAAATAATGCATTTCAGATCTTACAAATCAGTTATTTGTAAAGAAATGTCTGTGATCAATAGTGGAATTGTAAATGTTCATACAGTATGCAAATTTTTGATTCATATTCAAATATCAGAATTCAGAAACCAAATCATAAAATTCCATTATTGTATTGTTTTCATCACATATGAATAATAATATTCTTTACATAGGAATGCATCATTTCTACTGTAGAAGCAATATGAATACATTGTAGATAACAGAAAATTCCAAAAAAATATAAAGGAAAATAATTCTATGAAGGCTATATCTATCTAGAAGTAACATTAGTTTAATTTTTCGTAAATATGTTTTCTAAAATGCTATATATATAGGTGTGTATGCATGTATATGTGTATGTGCATGTGTGTGTGTTTGTATGGGACCTATGAATATGTGTGTGTATTTGTATATAGCCAAGCATATAGTTATAGGTCACATTTTTTGTATATTTTATGTATTTTCATACAAATTTTTAAGAGTTATAATTTTTTTCTCTTAACATCAACAGAGTTAATATTTGGACATCTAAATAACATGTAAACTAAAGAAAAGTTGAAAGACAACAGATAAATTTTCCCTCAAGGATCAAGGCTGCAGAATAATTAAACCCAGAGATAAGTAAGAAAAAGTTTTAAAAATAAGTGACAAAAACACCAGCTGTATATGTTAAAGGTTCTCACCCTGGGTGTCCTGAGAAGAACATGTACATCTCTGACTAGGAAATGGAAAGTCACTGGGTTTCACTAACGTTGGTAATGTTTTGACTCAGTTGGAAATGAGATTAATGACTTTGTGAAATCAAAGCATGCAAGAGACTCCAGCTGGGGACTGACTCAGCTGATTAACCAGCACAGCCTAAGAAGTGGCATGCAGTTGAATTATGATTGCTTGCCTTCACAGCCATGAAAAATAGCAAGAAATGTTCAAACCCACACACTGATGAAGGGATTAGAGATAAAAAAAAAAAGTGAATGCCCATATGAATCAAGCTTAGAAAATGTTAAACATTCATTTGTAAGACCGTATGTGTGTGTGCATGTGAGCATGTGTGTGCACACGTGTGTGTGTTTGGACTTATGTATGTTTGAGTGTTGGAATGTGGGTCGTGTACATAGAAATCAAATTTTTTTTCTTTGAAACAGGTTTTCCTCAATAGACATATATTTTGCCCTAATCTATGACTGAATGTTAAAACACACACAGAGAAAAAATTTCCGAAAAATCTATCACTCAGGGAGCATACATTGGAGCTTACATTCTTTCAAAATCATATCACTTCTAATATTACCAAATTGGAACTACAGAAAAATGAAAAGTTTCAGGGAATTCTTCATTCAGTGAATAGAATACTCATTATTTGACATGTTATATGATCTTTAATAGCTATTCCTATTCTCTTCTGCAAATAACAGAATTGGCAGTGCAACTATAATCTTCACTAGGACATTTGGGAAAGAAGGAGTGACCTAGTCAAATTATCTTATTTACATTCTTGTAACCAGGCCTTTTGGTAAACACACACATGCTATTTGCTCCCAGAATGGTAATGGAGGCTCTTTATCAGTGAAATGCTTTAGCGGTATATATGGATTTTTGCAGGCATAGCTAGGTGAAGAGAGTTCAGTAATCTCTGCAATTAATGACATATAAAATGGAGATGTTCTATAAAATGACTGGTTCTTTGTCATATATCCTCATGCACTGCTAAAAATAAACTCACATATTTAATCCTAACATGAGAGAAGGCAGATTGTGGAGAGCTGCGTTGATGATCTCAGATCACTCCAAGAGAAAAATGCTGAGTTTCTGCCATACAGTTGCTTGTACCCTTTAAATCATTAGTAAAATTTGTTACTAAATGGAATTTCCTGTTAGTGTGAGTCCTATTTGATAATTGAATATTTATTGTTACCATAAATTGGCACTGTGCGAATGATTGATTGTTTTTTCAACTCCCAGTGCTGTTCATTAAGGGTCACTCTGTCACTTTTTGACAAAGAAATAAAGATGGAAAAATGTGGATGAGGAACTGATGCCAGGATGGTATCTTACCCATCCTTGGTGTGAAGTGGTGAAAGCAGACAAATCTTAACAAAAGAATTTGAAGAAAATTGAGTTTGACCCTGAGAATTTGTAATGTGGATAGAAACAGGGTGTGAGCATCATGGCAATGAGCAACTAATCTCATCTCTGGTCTATTGCTGGCAGCCCAGGTAAAAGCTTGAAGCTTGATCTCTAAAGATGAAGCTGGGGTAACGAGAGACAAAGAAGTAAGAAATGTTCTTCTAGTTAATGATAAGGATTCTCATGCATCCTTAGCCACCTTGGAGGACAATATATTCAGTCATCATATAGGTCAATTCAGATCATTGACTATCTGAAAAATTATGCACCTAAGGGCCTTGGCTAGTTAACTAAATTATAATACAATAAACACAAACAAAACCCACAAATTATTCTGTTAAATAGCTAGAACACTTTGCAGAGAAATGACATGAGAAGTTTGGCGATGATTTGCTACCAAGGATTGATCAAATATACCCCAATGTCAAATCTGAATCAGGAAATTCATATATAAATATCTGGGGGAAAAAAAAACCCAAACAAACATGTGAAGAGGCTGTCTTTATCCTCCAGACTTTTTCAACTGAAGGGAAAAATTCAAATTCTGTTTTTATCATGATTAACAAGTTGATGGGAAGTGTTGCAAGTGTCTTGGGAATGTTGCTGAACATTAAGTTCAACTTCAGTTTATTTACAGAACCTCAGTACTTTCCCAGAAGAGGGGAGGGGAGGATACCCTCCAGAAAGATCAAGTTCAGACTCTAGATACTTAGGGGTAAAAGGCTAAGTGATAAGGCTGGAAATATTCTGTGAGCTGAAGACATGAAAAGCCATAAAACTTAATAACTTCTATGATAATTTTGAAAATGATTTTATGGATAAGGAGAAGGTGTTTTTTTGAGTTTTGTTTGGATTTTTTTTTTTTTTTTACTTTTTTTGTGTAAATGTTGAAATAGGCGATTACTATGGACAGAGGGTTTTTTTAATTTTGTTTTGTTTTCTTATTTTGCTTTCTTTAAGGAATTAATATTACATTTTTTCTCAGCATCTCTTAACTGTGGGGACTATACATAAGGTAGGTTTTCTCCTTGTTCTCTATTGTCCCTTCCAAACCATCTCCACCTCCCACAGACACCCTCTACATCTCTCCTCTAAAATCATCAATATTTGAACCTCATGTTATCAGGTTATCTCAGTTGCCACCCCTCCTCATTCAAGTCATAATCCACTGACCCCTCATTTCTCAAAGAATTTGGCTTTTGGCTCATGGTTACTCTCTTCCATATTACTTCCTTCTTAATGCTTCTTAACTTCAACATTTACATAATGTTTTTTTAAAAACTTGCATTTTTTTCCTTCAATTCTTCTTCTCTAATAATTGTGTCCTTCTCCTCCACCCAGCTAATTGCTTTTACAGTAAATGTCCTGGCCCTGGTTGTAACTACCATGCACACCTTCTCACTACCACCTATCTTAACAGCTCGCTCTCTCTAGCACACTGACTCCAAAATTTTTCAACACCACTGGGAAAGACACTGCCATCTTTTCACTGCCCATTTCCTCTTTGGTAGATTCTTTTTACTCAATCACACAAATTTTTACCTCTGTTTTTTTCAACATTTTGTTGCTTGGGGGGCAAAACAAACAAATAAACAACAACAAAAACCAAAACCAATAATTGGTTAAACTACATACTTTGCATCTGCAATTCTGCGGTTTCCTGTGATAGGAGGTAAACTCACAACTGCACTAATTGATTCTATATAAAATTCAAGGACTCCAGGAGGGCTCACACCAAGGAGTACATCCCAGAAATTGTGCTGCCAGCATCCTTGTCCACGAGGTGAGCCACAGCCACCCACTGCCTCTACAGGAGACCATCCAACACTAGCAGCTGTGTGGCTGACAGGGTCCTGGTGCTCTGGCCGGGTGTCAGGCCTGAGCCTCTGAGTTGGGAAAGCCAAGTTGAGGATATTGGTCCACCAGAGACATCCCGGCCCCATGTAATATCAAACGGCAAAAGCTCTCCCAGAGATCTCCCTCGCAACACTAAGACCCAGCTCCACTCAATGACCAGCAAGCTGCAGTGATGGACACCCTATACCAAACAACTAGGAAGACAGGAACACAACCCCACCCATTAGCAGAGAGGCTGCCTAAAATCATAATAAGGTCACACACACCCCAAAACACACCACCAGACATGGTCCTGCCCACCAGAAAGACAAGATCCAGCCTCATCCACCAGAACACAGGCACCAGTCCCCTCCAACAGGAAGCCTACAGAAGCCATTGAACCAACCTTACCCACTGGGGACAGACACCAAAAACAACGGGAACTATGAACGTGCAGCCTGCAAAAAGGAGACCGCAAATGCAGTAAGTTAAGCAAGATGAAAAGTTAGGGAAATACACAGCATATGAAGGAGCAACGTAAAACCCCACCAGGACAAAGAACTGAACAGTAAATAGGCAGTCTACTTGAAAAAGAATTCAGAGTAATGATAGTAAAGAAGATCCAAAATCTTGGAAATAGAATGGAGAAAATACAAGAAACATTTAACAAGGACCTAGAAGAACTAAAGAGCAAACAAACAGTGATGAACAACACAATAAATGAAATTTAAAATTCTCCAGAAGGAATCAATAGCATAATAACAGAGGCAGAAGAACGGATAAGTGACCTGGAAGATAAAATAGTGGAAATAACAACTGAAGAGTAGAATAAAGAAAAAAGAATGAAAAGAATTGAGGAGAGTCTCCTGTGGGACAACATTAAACGCACCAACTTTCGAATTATAGGGGTCCCAGAAGAAGAAGAAAAAGAGAAAGGGTCGGAAACAGATATTTGAAGAAATTATAGTTGAAAACATCCCGAATATGGGAAAGGAAATAAGTCCAGGAAGAGCGGAGAGTCCCATACAGGATAAATCCAAGGTGAAACACGCTAAGACACATACTAATCAAACTATCAAAAATTACATACAAAGAAAAAATATTAAAAGCAGCAAAGGAAAAGCAACAAACAACATAAAAGGGAATCCCCAAAAGGTTAACAGCTGATTTCTCAGAAGAAACTCTGCAAGCCAAGAGGGACTGGCAGGACATATTTGAAGAGATAAAAGGGAAGAAGCAACAACCAAGATTACCCTACCCAGCAAGGATCTCATTCCGATTCAACAGAGAAATTAAAACCTTTACAAACAAGCAAAAGCTAAGAGAATTTAGCAACATCAAACCAGCTTTACAACAAATGCTAAAGGAACTTCTCTAGGCAGGAAACACAAGAGAAGGAAAAGACCTACAATAACAAACCCAAAACAATTAAGTAAATAGTAACAGGACCATACATATCGAAAATTACCTTAAATCTGAATGGAATAAATGCTCCAACCAAAAGACATTGACTGGCTGAATGGATACAAAAATAAGACCCATATATATGCTGTCTACAAGAGGCCCACTTCAGACCTAGTGACACGTACAGACTGAAAGTGAGGGGATGGAAAAAGATACTCCATGCAAATAGAAATAAAAAGAAAGCTGGAGTAGCAATTCTCATATCAGAAAAAATAGACTTTAAAATAAAGACTATTACAAGAGACAAAGAAGGACACTACATAATGATCAATGGATCAATCCAAGAAGAAGATATAACAATTGTAAATATTTATGCACCCAACATAGAAGCACCTCAATGCATAAGGCAAATGCTAACAACCACATAAACAGAACATGACAGTTACACAATCATAGTAGGGGATTTTAACACCCCACTTTCACCAATGGAGAGATCATCCAAAATGAAAATATATAAGGAAACACAAGCTTTAAATGATACATTAAACAAGATGGACTTAATTGATATTTATAGGACATTCCATCCAAAAACAACAGAATACACGTTCTTGTCAAGTGCTCATGGAACATTCTACAGGGTAGACCATATCTTGGGTCACAAATCAGGCACTGGTAAATTTAAGAGAATTGAAATCATATCAAGTATCTTTCCAACCACAATGCTATGAGACTAGATATAAATTACAGGAAAAAACTGTAAACAATACAAAAACACGGAGGCTAAACAATACACTACTAAATAGCCAAGAGATCACTGAAGAAATCAAAGAGGAAATCAACAAACACCTAGAAACAAATGACAATGAAAACACTATGACACAAAACCTATGGGATGCAGCAAAAGCAGTTCTAAGAGGGAAGTTCGTAGCAATACAATCCTACCTCAAGAAACAAGAAACACCTCAAATAAACAACCTAACCTCACACCTAAAGCAATTGGTGAAAGAAGAACAAAAAAACCCCACAGTTAGCAGAAGGAAAGAAATCATAAAGATCATATCAGAAATAAATGAAAAAGAAATGAAGGAAACAATAGCAAAGATCAATAAAAATAAAAGCTGTTTCTTTGAGAAGATAAACAAAATTGATAAACCATTAGCCAGACTCATCAAGAAAAAAGAGGGAGAAGACTCAAATCAATAGAACTACACATGAAAAAGCAACAACTGGCACTGCAGAAATACAAAGGATCATGAGAAATTACTACAAGCAACTCTATGCCAATAAAATGGACAACCTGGAAGAAAAGGAAAATTTCTCAGAAAACCACAACCTTCTGAGACTGAACCAGGAAGAAATAGAAAATATAAACAGACCAATCACAAGCACTGAAATTGAAGCTGTGATTAAAAATCTTCCAACACACAGAAGACCAGGACCAGATGGCTTCAAAGGCGAAATCTGTCAAACATTTAGAGAAGAGCTAATACCTATCCTTCTCAAACTCTTCCAAAATATAGCAGAGTGAGGAACACTCCCAAACTCACTCTACGAGGCCACCATCAGCCCGATACCAAAACCAGACAAACATGTCACAAAAAAAGAAAACTACAGGGCAATATCACTGATGAACATAGATGCAAAAATCCTCAACAAAATATTAGCAAACAGAATCCAAGAACACATAAAAAGGAACATACACCATGATCAAGTGGGGGTTATTCCAGCAATGCAAGGATTCTTCAATATACACAAATCAATCAATGTGATAAACCATGTTAAAAATTGAAGGATAAAAACCATATGATCACCTTAATAGATGCAGAAGACCTCAATAGACATTTCTCCAACAAAGATATACAGATTGCCAACAAACACATGAAAGGATGATCAACATCACTAATCATTAGAGAAATGCAAATCAAAACTACAATTGGGTATCACCTCACACCAGTCAGAATGGCCATCATCAAAAAATCTACAAACAATAAATTCTGGAGAGGGTGTGGAGAAAAGGGAGCCCTCTTGCACTGTTGGTGGGAATGTAAATTGATACAGCCACTGTGGAGAACAGCATGGAGGTTCCTTAGAAAACTAAAAATAGAACTACCTTACAAGCCAGCAATCCCACTACTGGGCATATACCCCGAGAAAGCCATAATTCAAAAAGAGTCCTGTGGGGCTTCCCTGGTGGCACAGTGGTTGAGAGTCCGCCTGCCTATGCGGGGGACGCTGGTTCGTTCCCTGCTTCGGGAGGATCCCACATGCCACAGAGCGGCTGGGCCCGTGAGCCATGGCCGCTGAGCCTGCACGTCCGGAGCCTGTGCTCCGCAGCTGGAGAGGCCACAACAGTGAGAGGCCCACGTACCGCCAAAAAAAAAAAAAAAAAGGGTCATGTGCCACAATGTTCATTGCAGCTCTATTTACAATAGCCAGGACATGGAAGCAACCTAAGTGTCCATCGACACATGAATGGATAAAGAAGATGACGTATATATACAATGGAAGATTACTCACCCATAAAACAAAATGAAATTCAGTTATTTGTAGTGAGGTGGATGGACTTAGAGACTGTCATACTGAGTGAAGTAAGTCAGAAAGAGAAAAACAAATACCATATGCTAACACATGTATATGGAATCAAAAAAAAAAAAAAGTGGTTCTGAAGAACCTACAGACAGGAGAGGAATAAAGTCACAAACATAGAGAATGGACTTGAGGACATGGGGTGGGGGGAAAGGTAAGCTGGGATGAAGTGGCAGAGTGGCATGGACATGTATACACTACCAAATGTAAAATAGATAGCGAATGGAAGCAGCCACATAGATCAGCTCGGTGCTTTGTGTCCACCAGAGTGGTGGGATAGGGAAGGTGGAGAGAGACACAAGAGAGAGGAGATATGGGGATATATGTATATGCGTAGCTGATTCACTTTGTTATACAGCAGAAACTAACACAACATTGTAAGGCAAATATACTCCAATAAAGATGTTAAATAAATAAATAAAATTCAGTGCAAAAACACTTCAGGGAAATCTTCAGTCATAATGTAGTTGCCTGGAATGTTCTTTACTCTTCCTCATTAGAACATAAGCTTATTAGCATATTATAAGCACTTCCTATATCACATTGAATTTGCCATATTAATTGCTGTTTTATTAAATGTGGAGCTACTTTTCATAGACAGAATGTACAAATAAAAACCAATATATTATAACCTGGTGCTTTTGCATAATTTGTATTTATTAGGTTTAATCTACTTAGAAATTATCTAGGTGACCAAAATTGCCATTCATTCACCCAATATTATATTAGTCCATAAAATGTCTTATAAATGCTATTTACTTTACATTACAGAGCATCATAATTTTTGTTGATATTAGAATTTTATCATAGAAATGACATACAATAATTTACATAGAAAGTTTATGTTTGTACTAAGTAAAAATGATTTGCAGCATTACCATAGTCCCAAAGAACGTATCGTTTATTGTAATAAAATATTGTTGAACACATAAGTTTATATTACTGTAACCTGGATATTTTGGAAAAAATGATGACTTATCTGATCCATAAACCCAGTATACGGACTGTTTTCTTTATTACACAAATGAAAAAACAGGGTTCAGAAGTAAGTATCTTGCCAGAAGTGGCCCCAGTAGTAGGTAATAGGTGCCAGAGTTGGGATTCAAACCCCAACTAAACGGCCCCAGAGCTGGAGTTTCTTGCACTACACTGTCAGGCCCCTACCATGTCCCTCCTCTGGTCATCTCTGTATGACAGGTACCAGATCAGCTACAGGAAGGCAGAGCATTACCTGTTCCGCTTTCCTGGGAAGGTACACATTGAGCACCTCAAATTTTTCGCTGCTCTATGCAGATCCAAGAATATCTGTGGAGGGCACTCTGAGTATTGATTTGGGGTTACAAATGAATTTTAGCAAGTAGGCATATTTCAAAAATATGGAGTCTGTGAATAATGAGAATGAATAATATAGGTAGATAAATACATATAGATACATAGACATAGGAATTAGACAAAATATTTATTACCATCTCTTTTCAAACAGTATTACATCACTTTGTGTATAATTTAAACCAGTTACAACAGTGTGATAATTTCCATTGTCTTCAATACACATTTTATCCTATTTTCACTATATATCCTACTTTTATGCTTAGCTGATTGTATTTCTTCTCTTTTCCTAAATTATTGTCTAATTGCTTATAGATCACGTTGAGTTGGAGGAGGTCAATCAAGTAATGATAGTAGTGGCTGAGCACTTGCTATTTCCCAGGACTTGTTGGAAGTGGTTTACATGCGTTTCAGGTGTACAGCACAGTGATTCAGTTATGTACCTTTCTGTTGTTTGTTTCTATTCTTTTATATCTATTTCATAACCATATGCAATGAATAAGAAAATCTGGATTGTTGGACTTCCCTGTGGCGCAGTGGTTAAGAACCTGCCTGCCAATGCAGGGGACACAGGTTCGAGCCCTGGTCTGGGAAAATCACACATGCCGCAGAGCAACTAAGCCCGCAAGACACAACTATTGAGCCCACGTGCCACAACTACTGAAGCCCACATGCCTTGAGCCCCTGCTCTGCAACAAGAGAAGCCACCGCAATGAGAACCCTGTGCACCGCAAGGAAGAGTAGCCTTCGCTTGCTGTAACTAGAGAAAACCTGCGCACAGCAACGAAGATTCAACACAGGCAAAAATAAAATAAATAAAATTTTAATCACAAAATAAATAATATGGATTATCAGTGCTACTTCCCATTTAGTTTGTGAAACTAAATATGAGAAGAAATAAATAAGTATTGAGTACTAGGAATTTTCATTAAACAGCTATGTATAATGACTAAGGGTACTTGCAGGATTTTAGCGCTCTTTGTCAGCCACTAAAATGTCCCTGAGCTGTTAATTACTGAAGACAGTTATCTCACTAGCCAGAGTTACCTCATTAGCATGACAAGAGATGGATGTCCTCATTAGACACTTCCTTGTTTTGAGAGCTACCTGCCAAATTTGTCTCCTGTCCCAGAAAAATTAATGGCAAGTAGAAATTTTGCACATTGATTGCAGTTGATTAAGTACTCTCTGTTATTTTATTTAAAATTTGTGAAATCACAATTTAGAAATCAAAACTTTATATTGAAAGAATGTTTATTTGAAAATTCACATTGAAAAGAAAAACAAATTATATTATGGAAAACTTTTTTAAAAATACTGCCTACATATGATATTTTGCTGTTGTTAACATGGTCAACAAAATGGCTGGAGTTTTCTTTGCCCTCTTCTCTTGCTTTATTAAAAAAGTTTTATTATTGCCAGTGTCTTGTTCTAGAGTCTTCCAGTTTCTCAGGGAAACTAGGATTCCTTCTGGAAATCTGATAATATAAATATTATAATCTCTTGTAATTTCTCACAGATCTCTAAGATTTTCTCCATTTTTTAAAAAAAATCTATTTTCTCCTGTTCAGATTGGGTAGATTCTACTGAGCTATCTTCAAATTTACTGCTTCTAACCTCTATCACTTCTGCTCTACTTCTGAGCCTATCCAGTGAGTTTTTTATTCCTATTACTGTATTGTTGAGTTCCACCATCTCCATTAAGTTCTTTTTCTTTTTTCTTTTTTAAACATCTTTTTTCAGTATAATTGCTTTACAATGGTGTGTTAGTTTCTGCTTTATAAGAAAGTGAATCAGCTATACATATACATATTTCACCATATCTCCTCCGTCTTGCGTCTCCCTCCAACCCTCCCTATCCCACCCCTCTAGGTGGTCACAAAGCACCGAGCTGATCTCCCTGTGCTATGTGGCTGCTTCCCACTAGCTATCTATTTTACATTTGTTAGTGTATATATGTCAATGCCACTCTCTTACTTCATCCCAACTTACCCTTTGACATCCCCGTGTCCTCAAGTCCATTCTCTACATCTGCATCTTTATTGCTATCCTGCCCCTAGGTTTGTCAGAACCATTTTTTTAAAAATTCCATATATATGTGTTAGCATATGGTATTTGTTTTTTTCTTTCTGACTTACTTCACTCTGTATGACAGACTCTAGGTGCACCCACCTCACTACAAATAACTCACTTTTGTTTCTTCTAACACCTGAGTAATATTCCATTGTATATATCTGCCACATCTTCTTTATCCATTCATCTGTCGTTGGATACTTAGGTTGTTTCAATGTCCTGGCTACTGTAAAAAAAGATGAAATGAACATTGTGGTACATGACTCTTTTTGAATTATGGTTTTCTCAGGGTATATGCCCAGTATATACTGGGCATATGGGATTGCTGGGTCAAATGGTAGTTCTATTCTTAGTTTTATAAGGAACCTCTGTACTGTTCTTATAGTAACTGTATCAATTTACATTCCCACCAACAGTACAAGAGGTTTCCCTTTTCTCCACACCCTCTCCAGCATTTATTGTTTGTAAATTTTTGATGATGGCCATTCTTACTGATGTGAGGTGATACCTCATTGAAGTTTGGATTTGAATTTCTCTAATGATTACTGATATTGAGCATTCTTTCATGTGTTTGTTGGCAATCTGTATAGCTTCTTTGGAGAAATGCCTATTTAGGCCTTCTGCCCATTTGTGGATTGGGTTGTTTATTTTTTTGATATTGAGATGCATGAGCTGCTTGTAAATTTTGGAGATTAACCCTTTGTCAGTTGCTTCATTTGCAAATATTTTCTCCCACTCTGAGGGTTGTCTTTTCATCTTGTTTATGGTTTCCTTTGCTGTGCAAGAGCTTTTATGTTTCATTAGGTCCCTTTTGTTTATTTTTGTTTCTATTTCTCAAGGACGTGGGTCAAAAAGGATTGTTGTGTGATATATGTCATAGAGTGTTCTGCCTATGCTTTCCTCTAAGAGTTTTATAGTGTCTGGCCTTACATTTACGTCTTTATTCCATTTTGAGTTTATTTTTGTGTTTTTGTGGTGTTACTGAGTGTTCTAATTTCATTCTTTTACATGTAGCTGTCCAGTTTTCCCAGCACCACTTATTGAAGAGGCTGTCTTTTCTCCATTGTATATTCTTCCCTCCTTTATCAAAAATAAAGGTGACCATATGTGCGTGGGTTTATCTCTGCGCTTTCTATACTGGTCCATTGATCTATATTCTGTTTTTGTGCCAGTACCATGCTGTCTTGATTACTGTAGCTTTGTAACTTTGTAGTATAGTCTGAAGTCAGGCAGCCTGATTCCTCCAGCTCTGTTTTTCTTTCTCAAGATTGCTTCCGCTCTTCAGGGTCTTCCGGTCTTCAGGTTTCCATACACATTGTGAAATTTTTTGTTCTAGCTCTGTGAAAAATGACATTGGTAGTTTGATAGGGATGGGATTGCATTGAATCTGTAGATTGCTTTGGGTAGTATAGTCACTTTCACAGTGTTGATTCTTCCAATCCAGGAACATGGTATATATCTCCATCTATGTGTATTGTCTTTAATTTCTTTCATCAGCATCTTATAGTTTTCTGTAACAGGTCTTTTGTCTCCTTAGGTAGGTTTCTTCCTGGGTATTTTATTGTTTTTGTTGCAATGGTAAATGGGAGTGTTTCCTTAATTTCTCTTTCAGATTTTCATTAGTGTTTAGGAATGCAAGAGATTTCTATGCATTAATTTTGTATCCTGCTGCTTTACCAAATTAATTGATTAGCTCTAGTAGTTTTCTGGTGGTATCTTTAGGATGCTCTATGTATAGTAACATGTCATCTGCAAACAGTGACAGCTTTACTTCTTCTTTTCCAACTTGGATTCCTTTTATTTTTTTCTTCTCTGATTGCTGTGTCTAAAACTTCCAAAACTGTGTTGAATAATAGTGGTGAGAGTGGACAACCTTGTCTTGTTCCTGATCTTAGTGGAGATAGTTTCAGTTTTTCACCATTGAGAACAATGTTGGGTGTGGGTTTGTCATATATGGCCTTTATTATGTTGAGGTAAGTTCCCTCTATGCCTACTTTCTGCAGGGTTTTTATCATAAATGGGTGTTGAATTTTGTTGAAAGCTTTTTCTGCATCTATTAAGATGATCATTTGGTTTTTATCCTTCAATTTGTTAATATGGTTTATCACAGTGATTGATTTGCATATATTGAAGAATCCTTGCATTCCTGGGATAAACCCCACTTGGTCATGGTGTGTGATCCTTTTAATGTGCTGTTGGATTCTGTTTGCTAGTATTTTGTGGAGGATTTTTGCATCTATGTTCATCAGTGATATTGGCCTGTAGTTTTCTCTTTTTGTGACGTCTTTGTTTGGTTTTGGTATCAGGGAGATGGTGGCCTTGCAGAATGAGTTTTGCAGTGTTTCTCCCTCTGCTATATTTTGGAAAAGTTTGAGAAGGATAGGTGTTAGCTCCTCTCCAAATGATTGATAGAATTCTCCTCTGAAGTCATCTGGTCCTGGGCTTTTGTTTGTTGGAAGATTTTAATCACAGTCTCAATTTCAGTGCTTGTGATTGGCCTGTTTATATTTTCTATTTCTTCCTGGTTCAGTCTCAGAATGTTGTGCTTTTCTGAGAATTTGTCCATTTCTTCCAGGTTGTCCATTTTATTGGCATAGAGTTGCTTATAATAATCTCTCATGATCCTTTGTATTTCTTCAGTGTCAGTTGTTACTTCTTTTTCATTTCTAATTCTATTGATTTGAGCCTTCTCCCTTTTTTTGTTGATGAGTCTGGCTAATGGTTTATCAATTTTGTTTATCTTCTCAAAGAACCAGCTTTTAGTTTTATTGATCTTTGCTCTCGTTCCTTTTATTTCTTTTCTATTTATGTCTGATCCAATCTTTATGATTTCTTTCCTTCTGCTACATTAGGGTTTTTTTGGTTCTTCTTTCTCTAATTGTTTTAGGTGTAAGGTTAACTTGTTTATTTGAGATGTTTCTTATTTCTTGATGTAGGATTGTATTGCTACGAACTTCCCTCTTAGAACTGCTTTTGCTGCATCCCATAGGTTTTGTGTCATAGTGTTTTCATTGTCATTTGTTTCTAGGTGTTTGTTGATTTCCTCTTTGATTTCTTCAGTGATCTTCTGGTTATTAAGTAGTGTATTGTTTAGCCTCCGTGTTTTTGTATTTTTACAGATTGTTTCCTGTAATTGATATCTAGTCTCAAAGCATTGTGGCTGGAAAAGATACTTGATATGATTTCAGTTTTGTTAAATTTACCATGGCTTGATTTGTGACCCAAGATATGATCTATCCTGGAGAATATTTCATGAGCACTTGACAAGAAAGTGTATTCTGTTGTTTTTGGATGGAATATCCTATAAATATCAATTAACTCCTTCTTGTTTAATGTGTCATTTAAAGCTTGTGTTTCCTTATTTATTTTCATTTTGGATGATCTGTCCATGGGTGAAAGTGGGTTGTTAAAGTGCCCTACTATGATTGTGTTACTGTCGTGTTCCCTCTCTATGGCTGTTAGTATTTGCCTTATGCATTGAGGTGCTCCTATGTTGGGTGCATAAATATTTATGATTGTTATATCTTCTTCTTGGATTGTACCCTTGATCACTATGTAGTGTCCTTCTTTGTCTCTTGTAATAGTGTTTATTTTAAAGTCTATTTAAGAGTCTCATGTGAGAATTGCTACTCCAGCTTTCTTTTGACTTCCATTTGCATGGAGTATCTTTTTCCATCCCCTCACTTTCAGTCTGTATGTGTCCCTAGGTCTGAAGTGGGTCTCTTGTAGACAGCATATATACGGGTCTTGGTTTTGTATCCATTCAGCTAGTCTGTGTCTTTTGGTTGGAGCTTTTAATCCATTTATATTTAAGGTAATTTTTGATATGTATATTCCTATTACCATTTTCTTAATTGTTTTGGGTTTGTTTCTGTAGGTCTTTTCCTTCTCTTGTGTTTCCTGCCTATAGAAGTTCCTTTAGCATTTGTTGTAAAGCTGAGTTGGTGGTGCTGAATTTTCTTAGCTTTTGCTTGACTGAACAGGTTTTAATTTCTCTGTTGAATCTGAATGAGATCCTTGCTGGGTAGAGTAATCTTTGTTATAGGTTTTTCCCTTTCATCCCTTTAAATATGTCTTGCCACTCCCTTCTGGCTTGCAGTGTTTCTGCTGAAAGTTCAGCTATTAACCTTATGGGGATTCCCTTTTATGTTATTGTTTTCCCCTTGCTGTTCTTAATATTTTTTCTTTGTATTTAATTTTTGTTAGTTTGATTAATATGTGTCTTGGCCTGTTTATCCTTGGATTTATGCTGTATGAGACTCTCTGTACTCCCTGGACTTGATTAACTATTTCCTTTCCCATATTAGGGAAGTTTTCAACTATAATCTCTTCAAATATTTTCTGTCTCTTTGTTTTTCTCTTCTTCTTCTGGGACCCCTTTAATTCAAATGTTGGTGCGTTTACTGTTGTCCCAGAAGTCTCTGAGACTGTCCTCAATTCTTTTCATTCTTTTTTCTTTATTCTGCTCTGCATTAGTTATTTCCACTATTTTATGTTTCAGGTCACTTATCCGTTCTTCTGCCTCAGTTATTCTGGTAGTGATTCCTTCTAGAGCATTTTTAATTTCATTCACTGTGTTGTTCATCATTGTTTCTTTGCTCTTTAGTTCTTCTAGGTCCTTGTTAAACGTTTCTTGTATTTCCTCCTTTCTATTTCCAAGATATTGGATAATCTTTACTATCATTATTCTGAATTCTTCTGCAGGTAGACTACTTATTTCCTCTTAATTTGTTTGGTCTCGTGGGTTTTTACCTTGCTCCTTCATCTGCTCTGTGTTTCTCTGTCTTCTAATTTTGCCTAACTTACTCTGTTTGGGGTCTCCTATTCGCAGGCTGCACGTTCATAGTTCCCATTGTTTTTGATGTCTGCCCCCAGTGCTAAAGTTGTTTCAGTGGGTTGTGTAGGCTTCCTGGTGGAGGGGACTGGTGCCTGTGTATTAATGGATGAGACTGGATCTTGTCTTTCTGGTGGGTAGGACCATGTATAGTGATGTGTTTTGGGGTTTGTGTGACCTTATTATGATTTTAGGCAGCCTCTCTGCTAATGGGTGGGGTTGTGTTCCTGTCTTGCTAGTTGTTTGGCATAGGGTGTCCCCTCACTGCATCTTGCTGGTCTTTGAGTGGAGCTGGGTCTTAGTGTTGAGATGGAGATATCTGGGAGAGCTTTTGCCGTTTGATATTACGTGGGGCCGGGAGGTCTCTGGTGGACTAATGTCCTGAACTCGGCTCTCCCACCTCAGAGGCACAGGCCTGACACCAGCCGGAGCACCAAGGCCCTCTCAGCTACATGGCTCCAGGACCCGGCTCCAATGTTCAGACTCCGATCTGCCAGGCACCGACTTGAGGGATCTGTGCCCTGAGCTGTGGCTGCTTCCGGTCTCTGCCTCCATAAAGTTCTTTCTTATAACTTTGATTTCTTTGCTGAAAATCTTATACTTTCATTTTTAATAGACCTTATTTTGATGGTTCTTTAAGATCCTTTTCAGATGATTCCAACATCTGATCCATCTCAGTGTTGGTATCAGTTGATTGTCTTTTCTCTTGTAATGTCTTTGGTTCTTCATGTGGTATTTGAATCTTGTATTTTTGCAGAGTCACGCTGTGTAGACTTGGTGTGCAGGTCCTGACCTGTACTTTTGGGCTATGGTTCCAATGACAATTTATTTAGTTATTTTTTTACAGCATTTGTGGTGGTATTTTTGTCTATTTGATTTTTCTCTTGGCACCTGGGCTCCCTGTTTCGTCCTGGTGATGCTGGAACAAACACAAGAAGCTTCCCCAGTCTGGACCACCTGGTGCCTACAAACGTGGGGAGGAGCTCTGGCAGGTGGAGAGGCAGCATGATTCCTGGGCTGGTTTCTGCTTCTGGTGGGACTCAGTTTGCCATTGCCATCCACTTTGTATATGTATAGTGGTACGAATGTCCAATGTGCCACTTCCACTTAATCTTCAATACTGTATTGCTTTTATCTACATAGGTTCTTGCTGGAGGTTATGTTTTCATGGAGTTTTTTTTTCCCTTGTAATAATTCAATGCACTGTATGAGAACCTCTGATCCTATATCTACGTGTTAGTTGTAGAGAGTTACGCTGTACTAATAGCAAATATTTCCTAAATTTGTGAGAATTATTGCCATTCTTTCTGTTTGTATTTGTGTCCGTACATAGTTTCTGACACAGCTTTTTGATATTGCTAGGCTTTGCGTGGCAGCCAGTTATCTTTGTGTGAAACAGTCCTCAGTAAACCTAGGTGATTTAGTCATTTTAATTTTGAGTATCTAATTTTGTGTTCTAGCATCTCATTGATAGTACAAAGTAGTCTTTCCTTGTATTTTAAATAAGGGAGAGATTACATAAATATTCACACATAAGAACTGAAATAATCAAGTTTTATATAACCAGGTTGACCATCATATAAAGAGACTCTTGGGTTTTTTTTTTTTTTTTTTTTTTTTTTTATTTGCGGTACGTGGGCCTCTCACTGTTGTGGCCTCTCCTGTTGCGGAGCACAGGCTCCCGACGCGCAGGCTCAGTGGCCATGGCTCACGGGCCCAGCCACTCCGCGGCATGTGGGATCCTCCCGGACCAGGGCACGAACCCGTGTCCCCTGCATCGGCAGGCGGACTCTCAACCACTGTGCCACCAGGGAAGCCCCTTGGGTATTTTTTATATCATACATTGAAGACAAAGTGAAGTGTGGCATGGGAAACTTTCCACGATTTGTCCATTTTACTCTTTTCTATTTTACCTTCTTACTCTCTGTTTGTTCTCATTTCAGTCATGACTAAGACCAGTAAGTTTCTTGGTTGCATTATTCTATTTATACTCTTTTTAACTTTCTCTTGTTATTTCCTGTTCCTTGAATATCTCTTCCAACTTTTTTTAGGTAAATAACTCAGACTTCAATACTCATATCCAGCTCTGTCTTGTCTAGAAGCCTTTTATGTCCTTTCTCTTTGAACTGTATGGAACTTTGCAATTCAGCTACAGTTCCCTGAGGATACCTTTTGGGTTCTTACATATTCAAATGGCCTGATCACTTTGTTTGAAAAAAGTCCACAATCCCTCTCAATTTAACCCTACCTCCTCTCATTTCTCTTCTGTCCCTGCCAATTTGTCTTAGAAATATCTTTTTGAACTTGAAGGCTGTATAGAATAATGAAAAGGAAATTCAAGGGTTTAGAGGATGTAGTGATTTTTTTCATTAGGTATTCTTATTTAAATGCAGCTTAACTATAGCTTTGTGGTAAATTACAAATTGTTTCATCTGCTCTAAGAAACAAAAAGCATTGTTGTTCAAAGCTTCACCAACTTTGTTCTTGCATGAGATGTTGAGTTCTCAAGTCAATGCAAAGATTTTTATTTATTTATATTTTTAGTTTAATTTATTTATATTTATATTTTTTCCACAATTTCATTTTATTTTATTGCAAGAGGAAATTAAGCACTCAGGTTTTGCCACACTAAATGACTTCAGACTTTATTCTTCAATATAGAAACCGTATAGAAAAGATATTTGAGAAACTGGAAAAACAACTGTTATACTTTCAGTCAACTTTCATCTCATTTAATGGTGTTCAAAGGATTAGTTTCTCATATAAATGGTTTTAAAATGGTATTCCCTTTGAAATACAAGACTACAATTTATGGGAACCATATTTTTCTGGGAAATCAAACACTCTAGTCATTATTTCTTTATTAATTTGCATCAGTCTTTTTTTTTCTGTTAACTGATAGAAAATCAGAAAGTAATCTTATGTTGAAAAAAGAGAATTAGATATCTCTTCTCTTTAAGAAACAAAGACTATTAAAATGTTTCTCTATTTTTGTAAAGGATTGAAAGAATACATTAACATTAGTGTGAAGAGTTGAAGGAGAATGATGTCTGACACTGACAGCTTCAACCACAAATGAGGAATGTTGTGTTTCCCATATACAGAAGCTGCAGGATTACAGTAGGTCTGGTGGGGATGTTTGTTGCAATCCTAGGAAAATATAATTTAAAAGAAACAATTTGTAGGTGGACATGAAGCCAGAAGGATTTTTAATTGTTAACAATAACTCAAACATCAGAGTTAGATCTGGGTACACATTACAATCCAATTTGGCTGACATTTTCATTTATGACATTGGTGATGATTTAGGTTTATACAATTGAGAGACAATTTAGTAATTGCAGAGCTTTGTCTTTGCAGCTGGGTTATTTTATTTTCAATTTTACCTTTGAAATTAGAATAAAACTTCTAAATCTTATCTTGATCTAATACCGGAAGAGCTTGAGAAGAAAACCCCTCATTTCCTGCCCTCTGCCCTCCACCAGGGATCATGCTGGTTCACCAAAATACAGGTACAATACAGTTTAGCACTTCCATTCCGACATGAAGGCTTAGCTCTACCACCTGCTGGACTGTTTGCTCTTAAAAATAAATAAATAAATTATTACTTATAGAAAATAGCGTGATTATTCCAGGCAACTTTCCTTTGGGGAATCATCATTTAGCATTCACTAACAATGAGAATCTCTTCCATTAGGATGTAATATTTGAGCCATTACTAGTGCCAGAGAGGCAAGAGCATATTTTCAGTTTACTTCTTTGAGATCAATAATCATATGGAATTTCTCTTAAAATATACAAAGCTGTTTCATTAAGCATTCGTGGTTTTATTATTTTTTTCTCATTATATCTGTTTACTCTCTCATTTGCTTCCTCGAACGCGGACTTTTCTTGTTAAATATCATGTGTTTTAGCATCATTTGCTTTCAAGGAGGATTAAAAAGTTAAATGAATACTACAGAGCTCTTTGGCAGTGGAGACCATAAAGATGTATAGAACTGTGAAGGTAATTTCTGCTTAGTGTCACATGATGGCCAGATAGAGATATTTTTTCTGAGCAAATGTAGCAAAGAAATAGGAAAAAAAGAGAAAATTTCATCATCATTAAGGAAAAATAGTACAGATTCCTGTCTTCTCTCTGACTCATTAAGAATGCCCTCCTCCCATTCATTTTTAATTCCTCCTAGTTTAAATCCCTAAAGGCTTTACTAGGTGCATGAATAAAAACTAATATATCCAGGTTAGTTATTTAGTCAAGCTTAAGGGGATAACAGGGATTGCGTTCTTCAAGTCTATACTATATACCACTGAGAATTATTTGTTATGACAGTGTATGTTTAGATCTAGGACATAGTCTCAACGGGTAGGTACATTTAAACAAGAGGAGAAGATAGATTTTTGTTTCAAAGATGAAGTAGATTATTTTCAAAGCTAGCTTTAATCTGTGCTATAACTTGAGCTAAAAATCAACAGTTTGATTAAAATAGAATATTCTATTAAATTATTTACTTCATTGTTTGCATGACTTTATATAATTCACAAAATTATTTTAAATTAAACATTACACACACTGGCATATTCCTATTCTAAATATTTTGAATAATCTCATTTATTTTCAAATAATATAATGATATGTAGAAACATCTTAAAATAAAGTTTATGCTAATCCAATCTAGTAAGGTAAACAGAATAACGAATGATGAACTGTAGAAGGCCCCACTAATTCCCATATTTTATGTTCAGTATTAATTTTTATCCAGCTCGCTAGCTGAAAAGTATTCATGTTTGATAGTAGCATTATGTAGAAAGAGTTCTCTCTACAAGAGACTGCAAGAGTTCTCTCTGTTTTTGCCTCAGTCACTTATAGACACCAAAATTATGATCAACTAAAGAATGAGAGAATTGGATACTTAACAAAATTAAATATACCTTACTACAAATAGTCCTCAATTGTTAGGAACTTTTTCTTGGGCTTTTTAGATTCTTATTTTTAAACAGTGTTATAAATGAGACCTTACTCAACTAGCAATACATAAAATGTGATACTGAGTACTGGCGATTGAATATATCAATGATGAATATTAAGAAAATAAATTTTAAAAATATATTCAGAAGTTAAAGTATTTGAAAGTGAAACTTTTCCATCATAGTGATATTATATGTAGGTGAAATATAAAGTAAATCAATTGAATTTGTGTATTTAGTTAAGGAATTTGGATAGGGTTTTCTAACGAACAGCTGTTAATTTAAATACAGAGATATTTTTCCCTGATATCAGTAGAGTCATTTAGCATGTATTCATTAAATAATCACAAACAAAGCATGCACAATTTTCAAGGCATGCCCATGACTACAGATCCTGATACTTTAATAATATATGATTTGTCTATAAGATGTAACAGTCTACTGAGGAAGTTGGGTATAAAATGATTATGACATTAATTAAACTAAACCATTATTACTAAATTACTAATTTAGTAATGTAACTAGTAATTATTACATTAATTATTCAACCATTATTACATGAATAAGATAAAACATGAAGCACACAGAAAGGTATGTAAAAAGGATCACAGACCAAAGAGAGACTAAGTCAGGGAAATAACAAAAGTTTCCAGAAATGAAGTGATTTGATTGAGTCCTGGGGGACAAATAGGAGTTTACCAGGCAGAAAGGCATTCCACAGGGGATTTATTTTCTATAGTCACATAACGGATTATCACAAATACAGCTGCTGAAACAACACTTAGCATTATATCACAGCTCTGAAGAACAGAAGTCTGGGCAGGCTCTGATGGATTCTTTGCTTAAGGTCACATAAGACCTTGACAAGACTGTCAAGTGTCAGCCAGACTGGTCTCTTCTCTTGAAGCTTTGGAAAAGAATCTGCATCCAGGCTTTTTTGGTTGTTGGTGGTACCTGACACATATGAGAAAACTGTTTGCCTTGCCATTGTTTAATTTCTTTAAAGCAACTGGTTGCTTCAGTTATTTAAAACCAGTGTTTGTTGTACTAACTCAGTCTTTTAAAATTTTATTAGAAGGGATCAGAAAAACAGAAGTTGAGTGGCTGCTCTTTGATACCCTTAAGCTTGACATTATTCACCTTCAAAAATAGAGTTTTTTAGTTTGTTGGTGATTCATAGTCTCAGTCACCTGTGCTTACAGTTGAAATCCATCTGCAGATTAATATGAAGTTCTGAATGAAGTTTGGAGAACCTTCAACAATTATCTTTTTACTTCTTTTCAGGCTTAGATATTTTTTTTTTCATCTCTGTACACCCCAATCAACCCTGCCTAACAAACTCTGAAGGAAGCTTTAAAAAAATTATTCATGGTTATCCAAATAGACTTACAATGTTAGTTATTTTTTATTTATTTATTTTTTTTCGGTACGCGGGCCTCTCACTGCTGTGGCCTCTCCCGTTGCGGAGCACAGGCTCTGGACGCGCAGGCTCAGCGGCCATGGCTCACGGGCCCAGCCGCTCCGCGGCATGTGGGATCTTCCCGGACTGGGGCACGAACCCGTGTCGCCTGCATCGGCAGGCGGACTCTCAACCACTGCGCCACCAGGGAAGGCCACAATGTTAGTATTTTTATCTTTGTCCTTTCTATGCTTTTCATGTGTGTTAGGCAGAATGTTAAGATGGTCCGCATGACTTTGCTCCTAACGTGTTGTGCCTGTGATTATGTAACATGGCTAAAGGGATTTTGCAGATGTAATGAAGGTTATTAGTCAGTTGACACTGAAATAACAAAGAAGGATTCTCTATGTGGCTATTTAGGGATAGCCAGGTAGATTAGCCCATTTAATTGAATGTGTTCTTTAAAAGTGGAGTTTTCTCCAACTGACCATAGTAGGAGAAGTCTGAGATTTTCAAAACAAAAGGGAAATCAGTACAGCACTGCTTGCCTGCAGACTGGAGGGATCATGAACAAGGAGATTGGCCTCTAGGAGCTGTGAGCAATTCCTGGCTAACAGCTGCCAAGGGAATGGAGAGCTCAGCCCTGAATCACAAGGAGCTAGGTACTGCCAGCAACCAAAAGAGTTTGGGTGCAGATTCTCCTCCAAAGCCAGAGTAGAAAGAGCAAATTGATTGCTTTGAAAGCAGGAGAGCTTAGGCATCTCAATTTATGTATTTGAGCTTGATATTAATGTGCAAACAAAACTCATTGGTAAAGAAATACATTTATTGTTTTTGGATACTTATGTATAGTCTGACCACTAAAACCAGTGAAAATTAATAGATTATGACACCTGACTTACCTTTTTTTTCTGAATATAATCCCTGGACTGTTGGATATGGGTAAATGCTGAAATTGTGAATTGATCTAAACATTTGCAAAAATCACTCATGACATTCTCGTGAGAAATTAAAGATATGTTTATTGAATGAAAATATAATTGGTATGTGGAAATGGATAGCTAAAACAAAGGATGATAATCATTAGATTTATTTAAACATAGATAATAAGCTGAAAAAGAAACTCTCTATAGCATTATAAAGTGTAATAGTTTACCCTCAACTTTACAGAATTAATAGTATTGATTTTATTAGAATATATATGGTTTCTATTATGCAGTGTCTTGATATGTTATAGACAATTATATACGGAGTCTCTATAATTATATAGCAAATTAGAATTATGGTCTTAATACGCCAAACACATTAATGGGAATAGATATAAATTCCTGTACTGTGGCTTAGAAAATAGTAATTTCACAATAAGAGTATAAAAGAACATGTGCAGATCGAATCATTTGTTGAAAATTATGAAAGAATTTGCTAGGTTCATCAAATTTGGTTTGATCCCTTCATCTCCTTCAAGTTTTTCTAAATGACTCTCAGGTCGTTACTAGGCCACCTTTTGTAAAACTGCAAATATTCCCTCTTCCCCATTCCAGTACAACTTTCCATCCATCTTCTCTGGATGATATTTTTTTCCTAACACTTATAACCTTTTAACAAATTATAAAATTTATATATGAATCATTTTTATCACCCATCCCCATCCAAATAAACACACCAAAACATGATTCAGGAGTGCAGAAATGTGTGTATCTGTTTACATGGACAGGAACATAGTGGATGCTAAATAAATATTGAGTGATAAAAAATAGACTCATAAAAAAGTATTTGGTTTCATTTGCCATATTTAAAGTAAGATATTAAAAACTTGATATAAACCAGAAAAAAGTGAACTATCTGGAAATATTACATGATGAACAACGAAAAGGAGTATTTCTGTTTATATTTGAAATCTGGTTTGGCAGAAGACATGTACTATACCTTGTTTTAAGTGCTTATTTGAATTGAAATAAAGAAGAACCATTAAATTATTATAGTTGGTTGGAAGTTCAAAGTTATGAAAATTAGGTAGAACTATTCACAAGACATGTTTTGTCCTAATACAAAGAGGAATTTGCCAGAAATTAGAGCTTTTCAGAAATGGAAAGAATTGCTTTAGGAGGCTTTCTATTCCTTTTCATTGGGATTGTTTGGAGAACCATTTGTCTGAGATATTTCAATGGGCTTCAGGCAGAGGTCTACCTGAATTTTCAAACCTTGAGATTCTCTAGGATGCAAAGGCTTGTGGATCCAAATAAAGTATAAAAATTGTGACTGAGTCTCAGAATATATAGTAAAAATGTCTGGTTAAACATTACAGTGGAATTGTTGTTGTAATAACACTAAATTTGATCATAATTTCCAAGTGTGAGAAAATAATATTTAACAGTATAATAAAAATGAATAGCCACTCACCATGGATATTTTCTAAACCAGCTATTCAGGCACTCTCGGAAACATGTTATTAAAAAAAAAAAAAATGAGCAGTGTACTTACTGGTACCCAGTGATCCAAAAGCAAACTAACAGCGCCAGTTTCTTTTCTTGCTAAAATGGCTTCCATCTTAGTTTATCGAATATATGTGCTTTATTATATTTTGCTAAAGTTTTTGTAAAATTATACTACATTCAGTGAAATTGTTGTGGAACCCAAGTCCACGTACCTGATGCACTGTGAGGCCAACCAAACTGAAACGTCAGAGTTTGGAGCAGAGAAAGGTTTACTGATGGAGAGAACGCCAACCGAGAAGATGGGAGACCCAGATTTGTCTCAGATCCATCTTGCCGGCTAGTTGGGATGTAGGACTTTTAAGGCAAAAAGGGTAAAGGAGAGGCGGTCTTTGTGACTTCAGCTTCCAAATAAGATCTCAGTTGCAAACTTCCCGGCACCGTCTTGTGACTCAGTGTGTCACTGATGATTGTGATTGATCTACATGTTCCTGCAAAGCAAACTGATAAGTTGTGGTCTTTTAATCTTTCTAGGAGAGAACAAAAACAATGGCTGAGGCATTTTATTATTTACTTGGAGCCTATGTGATGAGTTAAGAATTTCAGTTCCTGGTTGGTCCCTGTGCTTTTTTCTTCAAGACGACTTGAGCCTGCTCTTTCAAAACCACATTATCTCAATAATCTGGGGTTATAAATCAGGATTTTGCTCAAGCTAGCAATTTCATGGCAGAAGGCTCAGGCTGAACTTAGGCAAATAGGAATGTCTAAAGGCCTTGTAAGCAAGTGAATAAGGTAGAAAAGTATGACAGTCTTTGTTGTAGAGTCAGTAACAACAATGAGAATACAGTAGAAAGACATAAAAACAGAAATCAAGACAGCTGGATCCTAGCTGCTCTTAATATAAGACCAAGGGAAATTAAACCATGGAATTTATGGTTTTCCATTAGAAAGTGAAAAGTTTAGGTTATATACTTCTAGGAACCCCCCCACCTCTAAGATAATATGTGTCTTGTAAGCTTTAGATGATAAACACACTAAATTAAACATACAGCTGCAATATTGTGATTTATAAGAAACAAATATTTGGTCATTCAGATGACCAAAATATACTTCCATATACATTTCATGTTCGTCCATGGTTCCTGGCTCACAGCTCCCAAAACCCTTTGGATTTCCTGAGTGACAAGAGCAATGGGAGCATCTTTTGTTAGAGTATTTGCTCTCTTGTCCTCAGTTCCTGAAATCACTTCAGAGCCATTAAGCTGAAATGGGTGTCTTGTCATTCATATCAAGCCCCTTTCCACCACAACTGGGTTTATGAATAGGTGACTTTTAGAAAGAACCTAAGATTTGGGGCTGATTGCCAGGGGAACCAACTAGGAATAGAGCATTGGAACTTTTAGGTGCCACTCCCTGAGAGAGGGTTTGGAGAGTAAATCAATCAATGATGGCAAACGATTTCATGAATCACGCCTATGAAATGAAGCCCCCATAAAACCCCAAAATAATGGGTTTCAGAGAGTCTTCAGGTTGGGGAACCAGAATGTTTCCATATCCCTTCGTTCTGGGCCCCAAATTTTAAGAGGACAGAAGCTCCTTTCTTTGGCATCTTGTCCTAAGTATCTCTTCATCTGGCTGTTACTTTGTATCCTTTAATATCCTTTGTAATAAAACATCTAGTGAGTAATCGAAAACCCAAAGAGGAGAGCATGGGAACTTGACTTACAGACGGTTGGCCAGCAGTACCTGTAACAACCAGGGCTTGCAATTGACCTGTGAAGTAGATGGTGGTCTTATGGGATCGAACCCTTTACCTGTGGAATCTGGTGTTATCTCCGGGTAGATAGTGTGAGAACTGAACTGACTCATAGGACACCCAGCAGATGTCCCTAGCATTGTTTGGTGGTGTGTGTGGGAATCCCCCTCCCCACATTGGAATTGGGCACAGAACTCAAAATAAAAGCCAATTTTTCTGAACCTCATTTTATAAATCTGTCAACTTATGGAATTGGGCTAAAACAATTCCTGATCTGTATCAGTTCTAACATTGATAAGCTCTTGTTTCTTTCCAATATTGAAACACAGGTTTTGACAGTAGATTATTAATCATTTTGAAGGTTTTGATTTATAATTTGATTCTTTTTTTTTGACTAATCAATGCACTCATTCTATTTTTAAGTTTCAAAAGTTAAGTTTTAGAATAAACAACTTTTTTTTAATGTTTTTATACAGTTATTTTTTTTAACATCTTTATTGGAATATAATTGCTTTACAATGGTGTGTTAGTTTCTGCTATATAACAAAGTGAATCAGCTATACATATACATAAATCCCCATATCTCCTCCCTCTTGAGCCTCCCTCCCACCCTCCCTATCCCACCCCTGTAGGTGGTCACAAAGCACTGAGTTGACCGAGCTTTTTTATAATTTGATTCTTATAAAATGACACAATTTTGGACTGTAATGCATGCACATAACTTCAAACAGTATTATTTAATGCATATAATGTATAAAAAGTAGTCTTAATAGATGTGGTCATTTTATAATAAATCATGCAAAATTAGGGAAATAATTTGTATTCAGTGTCCCTTGCAGATAAAATTCTGTGCTGAGCACTTTGTAAAGTTGGTATAATCTTCAGTATAACACAGTAAAATGGTAGTTCATATGGTATATTAATTTGAAATATTTTGTAGATGAGGAAGCCTAGAGATTTAATGCATTGATCTTCCAGGAAATGTGAGCATATTGTAAATGGAAACTAAATCTGAGTTTTTAAACTCCAAAACCTATTGAATATAATAGATCTAATGTAATATAATTAATATTATATAATATAATAGATCTAATCTTTATTCAAGTGGAGGTAAAAGCTGATTTTAAAGATGTCTAATTATTTCCATTAGAAAACCATATTATTTTAAAAAAATAAGTTAAATCTATCATTAAAAAATAAATTAAAAACATATGCAGATGATTATATTTGGAGGATGGGGAAATAGCATCAAAAGTAAGTCCTAGGTAGTGTGTGGAATATGTTCAAGTGGATGGTAACTTTGGAGTTAATTTGTCCAATGAAATTTATAATGAGTTTAGTTAGAAAAAATATGTAGAACATATTATAAACCTGTCTATAAGGTACATATTTTTGTTTTTATAACAGAAAGTGTTCAGTAATATAATATAAAACATAATTCAGGACTAAGCAAAATTGAACTAAACTAACTTTCACTCATTTCATTCAAAACTAATAACAAATACACCTACTCTCAAAATATTTATTGGGTACTAGTCTATTGTTCATTGACAGCAAGAGAGAGAGCTGGGTGTACAAACATGTTTCACATCTCTGCTTGTGTCACATTTACTATGTTCCCAATGACCAACCCAATGTACATGGCAGAGTCTGTAATCAGTGTGTGTGGTGGCCTCCTAAAGGCATAGATAAAGGGAGAAAATTATGGCAAGCAGTTTGCTGTTGGCCTATCACAGTTGCCTACAAAGCCTAAAGTGAGCTACAGAACTCTGCTTCTTTATAAATTGTGGAAGATGCAAGGTGTTTTTATGTGGGCGTTAAAAAATGTCACAGATGTTGCAGGCTCAGGAATCATCAGAAGTTTATCTTTGCATTTAAACGTTTTCCTGGGTGATTGGGATACTTACCATTTTCTGTTCACCAGGTCAGATTAGCATAGCATCAATATGATGGAGAAGTTTGATGTTTTGTAAAATGGAAATATACTATAATAGAGAGCAGAAGAGTCAGCATTGCCTTGAGGTAAGATAGTGCTATTGCTGTCCTTACCATCAAGTGGCAAAATTATATTAATCCTCTTGCTGATGAAAGAAAACATTCACCAAATCATTGCCACATACTAAGGATATATTTTTCTGCTCCAATAGAGATACTAGGTTCGTTCCAGCATTTGCCATGACCCATTTGTTTTCTGCAGAGATACATGGATGGACCAAGCTGTTCCTGGCATGTGTGGCCTCTTCATGCCATTTCCATACTTGGGTGAAACCTAGGAAAGGCTAAACAGTGCAGCATGAAGTACATGGGAGTTAACTCTCCGTGGACTGAATTTTTACCAGTGAGAAGTAAAAGGTGGTAGGGAGCTCAGCAGAGAAATTCCACCTCCTTTCTCCTTCCAGTAGCCCCTTCTGAGAGGTTATGTAGCAGTAGAGCCTGTCTGGAGACATCCTTTGAGGCAAGTAGACACATCTGCAGCATTTGTTCACATCTTGTAAGCAGTGGGCATGTTGGTTACAAATCACCTTGCATTTCTTCTGTCATTCCCTGCCTCATTTTTCTTTGTCCTCACTCTCATTGACCTGGATTTTCATCTCCCAGATACAGCATCAGCAATTTATCTTTGCTTTAGGCTGTGTCTTCTAGGATTCTTGGGATGCTGTCAGTTTAAAAAATGTGAAAGCTGAGAAGAGACCAAAGGTAGCCCAATAATTATGTCTATATGTCACAGTCATGGCATGTTTTTGGTGCAAAATGGATTTCCTTCTTGTCTTTCACAGAGCTTGTTAAAAATTGACCATCTGTTCTGTGAGACACACTTTCCTTTATTTCCCAAATACATTACTAATACTTAACTCCTTAAGCCCATTTCTCTTACCCCTGCTGTCATTATCATTCCTAACTTTCCTCTTTCTTTTATTTTTACTTTTTTTTATACAGCAGGTTCTTATTAGTCATCAATTTTATACAAATCAGTGTATACGTGTCAATCCCAAATGCCCAATTCATCACACCACCACCACCACCACCGCAGCTTTCCCCCCTTGGTGTTCATACGTTTGTTCTCTACATCTGTGTCTCAATTTCTGCTCTGCAAAACGGTTCATGTGTACCATTTTTCTAGGCTCCACATATATGTGTTAATATACGATATTTGTTTTTCTCTTTCCGACTTACCTCACTCTATATGACAGTATCTAGATCCATCGACGTCTCAACAAATGGCCCAATTTCATTCCTTTCTATGGCTGAGGAATATTCCACTGTATATATGTACCACATCTTCTTTATCCATTCGTCTGTCAGTGGGCATTTAGGTTGCTTCCATGACCAGCTATTGTACAGAGTGCTGAATCGAACATTGGGGTGCATGTGTCTTTTTGAATTGTGGTTTTCTCTGAGTACACGCCCAGTGGTGGCATTGCTGGATCTTATGGTAGTTCTATTTTTAGTTTTTTAAGGAATCTCCATACTGTTCTCCATAGAGGCTGTATCAGTTTACATTCCCACCAACAGTGCAAGAGGGTTCCCATTTCTCCACACCCTCTCTAGCATTTCTTCTTTGTAGATTTTCTGATGATGCCCATTCTAACTGGTGTGAGGTGATACCGCATTGTAGGTTCGATTTGCATTTCTCTAATAATTAGTGATGTTGAGCAGCTTTTCATGTGCTTCTTGGCCATCTGTATGTCTTCTTTGGAGAAATGTCTATTTAGGTCTTCTGCCCATTTTTGGATTGGGTTGTTTATTCTTTAATACTGAGCTGCATGAGCTGTTTATATATTTTGGAGATTAATCCTTTGTCAGTTGCTTCGCTTGCAAAAATTTTCTCCCATTCTGAGGGTTGTCTTTTCATATTGTTTATGGTTTCGTTTGCTGTGCAAAAGCTTTGAAGTTTCATTAGGTCCCATTTGTTTATTTTTGTTTTTATTTCCATTACTCTAGGAGGTGGATCAAAAAATATCTTGCTGTGATTTATGTAAAAGAGTGTTCTTCCTATGTTTTCCTCTAAGAGTTTTATAGTGTCTGGTCTTACATTTAGGTCTCTAATCCATTTTGAGTTTATTTTTGCGTATGGTGTTAGGGAGTGTTCAAATTTAATTCTGTTACATGTAGCTGTCCAGTTTTCCGAGGGCCACTTGTTAAAGAGGCTGTCTTTTCTCCATTGTATATCCTTACCTCCTTTGTCATAGATTAGTTGACCATAGGTGCGTGGGTTTACCTCTTGGCTTTCAATCTTGTTCCGTTCATCTATGTTTCTGTTTTTGTGCCAGTGCCATATTGTCTTGATTACTGTAGCTTTGTAGTATAGTCTGAAGTCAGGGAGTCTGATTCCTCCAGCTCCATTTTTTTCCCCTCAAGACTGCTTTGGCTATTCGGGGTCTTTTGTGTCTCCATACAAATTTTCAGATTTTTAGTTATAGTTCCGTAAAAAATGCCATTGGTAATTTGATAGGGATTGCTTTGAATCTGTAGATTGCTTTGGATAGTATAGTCATTTTCACAATATTGATTCTTCCAATCCAAGAACATGGTATATCTCTCCATCTGTTGGTATCATCTTTAATTTCTTTCATCAGTGTCTTATAGTTTTCTGCATACAGCTCTTTTGTCTCCGTAGGTAGGTTTATTCCTATGTATTTTATTCTTTTGTTGCAATGGTAAATGAGAGTGTTTCCTTAATTTCTCTTTCAGATTTTTCATCATTACTGCATAGGAATGCAAGGGATTTCTGTGCATTAAATTTGTATCCTGCAACTTTACCAAATTCATTGATTAACTGTAGTAGTTTTCTGGTGGCATCTTTAGGATTCTCTGTGTATAGTATCATGTCATCTGCAAACAGTGACAGTTTTACTTCTTCTTTTCCAATTTGTATTCCTTTTATTTCTTTTTCTTCTCTGATTGCCATGGCTAGGACTTCCAAAACTATGTTGAATAATAGCGGTGAGAGTGGACATCCTTGTCTTGTTCCTGATCTTAGAGGAAATGTTTTCAGTTTTTCACCATTGAGAATGATGTTTGCTGTGAGCTTGTCATATATAGCGTTTATTGTGTTGAGGTAGGTTCCCTCTGTGCCCACTTTCTGGAGAGTTTTTATCATAAATGGGTGTTGAATTTTGTCAAAAGAGTTTTCTGCATCCATTGAGATGATCATATGGTGTTTCTTCTTCAATTTGTTAATATGGTGTATCACATTGATTGATTTGCATATATTGAAGAATCCTTGCATCCCTGGGGTAAATCCCACTTGATCATGGTATATGATCCTTTTAATGTGTTGTTGGATTCTGTTTGCTAGTATTTTGTTGAGGATTTTTGCATCTATAGTCATCAGTGATATTGGTCTGTAATTTTCTTTTTTTGTAGTATCTTTGTCTGGTTTTGGTATCAGGGTGATGGTAGCCTCAGAGAATGAGTTTGGGAGTGTTCCTCCCTCTGCAATTTTTTGGAAGAGTTTGAGAAGGATCGGTGTTAGCTCTTCTCTAAATGTTTGATAGAATTCACCTGTGAAGCCATCTGGTCCTGGACTTTTGTTTGTTGGAAGATTTTTTATCACAGTTTCAATTTCATTACTTGTGATTGGTCTGTTCATGTTTTCTATTTCTTCCTGATTCGGTCTTGGAAGGTTATACCTTTCTAAGGATTTGTCCATTCCTTCCAGGTTGTCCATTTTATTGGCATAGAGTTGCTGGTAGTACTCTCTTAGGATGTTTTGTATTTCTGCGGTGTCTGTTGTAACTTCTCCTTTTTCATTTCTAATTTAATTGATTTGAGCCCTCTCCCTCTTTTTATTGATGAATCTTGCTAATGGTTTATCAATTTTATTTATCTACTCAAAGAACCACCTTTTAGTTTTATTGATCTTTGTTATTGTTTTCTTTGTTTCTATTTCATTTATTTCTGCTCTGATTTTTATGATTTCTTTCCTTCTGCTAACTTTGGGTTCTGCTTTTTCTTCTTTCTCTAGTTCCTTTAGGTATAAGATTAGATTGTTTATTTAAAATTTTTCCTGTTTCTTGAGGTTGACTTGTATAGCTGTAAACTTCCCTCTTAGAACTGCTTTTGCTGCATCCCACAGGTTTTGTATTGTCATATTTTCATTGTCATTTGTCTCTAGGTATTTTTTGATTTCCTCTTTGATTTCTTCAGTGATCTCTTGGTTATTTAGTAACGTATTGTTTAGCCTCCATGTGTTTGTGTTTCTTACTTTTTTTCCCTGTAATTCATTTCTAATCTCATAGTGTTGTGGTCAGAAAAGGTGTTTGATATGGTTTCAGTTTTCTTAAATTTACTGAGGCTTGATTTGTGACCCAAGATGTGATCTATCCTGGAGAATGTTCCATGTGCACTTGAGACGAAAGTGTAATCTGCTGTTTTTGGATGGAATGTTCTATAAATACCGATTAAACCTATCTGGTCTTTTGTGTCATTTAAAGCTTCTGTTTCCTTATTTATTTTCGTTTTGGATGATCTGTCCATTGGTGTAAATGAGGTGTTAAAGTCCCCCAATATTACTGTGTTACTGTCGATTTCCTCTTGTATAGCTGTTAGCAGTTGCCTTATGTATTGAGGTGCTCCTATGTTAGGTGTATATTTATTTATAATTGTTATATCTTATTCTTGGATTGATCCCTTGATCATTATGTAGTGTCCTTCCTTGTCTCTTGTAACATTCTTTAATTTAAAATCTATTTTATCTGATATGAGTATTGCTACTCCAGCTTTCTTTTGATTTCCATTTGCATGGAATATCTTTTTCCATCCTCTCACTTTCAGTCTGTATGTGTCTCTAGGTCTGAAGTGGGTCTCTTGTAGACAGCATATATATGGGTCCTGTTTTTGTATCCATTCAGCAAGCCTGTGTCTTTTGGTTGGAGCATTTATTCCATTCACATTTAAGGTAATTATCGCTCTGTATGTTCCTATGACCATTTTCTTAATTGTTTTGGGTTTGTTTTTGTAGGTCCTTTTCTTCTCTTGTGTTTCCCACTTAGAGAAGTTCCTTTAGCATTTGTAGTAGAGCTGGTTTGGTGGTGCTGAATTCTCTTAGCTTTTGCTTGTCTGTAAAGCTTTTGATTTTTCCATCGAATCTGAATGAGATCCTTGCTGGGTAGAGTAATCTTGGTTGTAGTTCTTCCCTTTCATTGTTTTAAGTATATCATGCCACTCCCTTCTGGCTTGCAGAGTTTCTGCTGAGAAATCAGCTGTTAACCTTTTCTTTGTCTTTAATTTTTGCCAATTTGATTACTATGTGTCTCGGTGTGTTTCTCCTTGGGTTTATCCCGTATTGGACTTGCTGTGCTTCCTGGACTTGGGTGGCTATTTCCTTTCCCCTGTTAGGGAAGTTTTTGACATAATCTCTTCAAATATTTTCTCTGGTCCTTTCTCTCTCTCTTCTCCTTCTGGGACCCTGATAATGTGAATGTTGTTGGGTTTATTGTTGTCTCAGAGGTCTCTTAGGCTGTCTTCATTTCTTTTCATTCTTTTTCTTTATTCTGTTCTGTAGCAGTGAATTCCACCATTCTGTCTTCCAGGTCACTTATCTGTTCTTCTGCCTCAGTTATTCTGCTATTGATTCCTTCTAGTGTATTTTTCATTTCAATTATTATATTGTTCATCTCTTTGTTTGTTCTTTAATTCTTCTAGGTGTCTGTTCTTTAATTTTTCTAGGTCTTTGTTAAACATTTCTTGCATCTTCTCGATCTTTGCCTCCATTCTTTTTCCGAGATCCTGGATCATCTTCACTATCATTATTCTGAATTATTTTTGTGGAATGTTGCCTATCTCCACTTCATTTAGTTGTTTTTCTGGCGTTTTATCTTGTTCCTTCATCTGGTACATAGCCCTCTGCCTTTTCATCTTGTCTATCTTTCTGTGAATGTGTTTTTTGTTCCACAGGCTGCAGGATTGTGTTCTTCTTGCTTCTGCTGTCTGCCGTCTGGTGGATGAGGGTATCTAAGAGCAACTTTCCTCTTTCTAATCCAGTAAAGTGTTACATGCTTCAAAAAAAAATTCCAAGTTAGTGGAAGCAACAATTACTTGTATTAGCTGCACAGATTAAGCAAGAATGATATAAAAATGGGTTCAAAATCTAACAGGCAGTTGGAGGTTGTTGCTTATTATACCAATATTTATTAATCAACAATGTCTATATATTATTGGATTAGTTGATATTTATTTTTTAATTTTTAGTGATCCAGAACTGAACTTTTGATTTTCTGACTTAGGCAGTGTTTAATAGGATAGTAAACCATATTGACTGGCCAAAAGGAGAAAAGCAAAAATAGGTTATTCAACTATATGATGTATTATTGGATCTGATTTTGATCAACGTCAATGTGCTGAACAGTAGTGGTATACATTACGCAGACTATCTCTTAGTTATAAATTATAAAACTACATCCTTATATATAATTTAAAATCTTCCCTCCATTAATCTCATCCTTTGGAGTATAAATATTCCCCTCAGTTACAATCCAGATAAAACACAAGATGGACCATGTGTTCCTGTGACTCTGTCTGCTATTTAATTAATTTGTATGAGACTTTTAAATGCAATATTATTTTATGGGAATGCATCCCCTCTGACAGTACAACCAATGCAAGTTTTCTAGATTGAGGCTAGCAGTAGGCAGAAGAAAACCTCAGGAAAACTTTATTTAGAGAAATTAAATGTTATATCCATGAAATAAAGGAAAGATGCTACACAAACAAGATTATCAGTTGAAAGTTCTTTTATTGAATAAATGAAAAATATTATAAATAAAATTTTAATTAAGGACATTGGTTTTCTGACAAGAAGAAATACTAGATTTGGTATTAATCCCATGCCTAGGAAAATTTAAAAACATGAAAATGTATGTGAAAGAATCTCTTAGGAGATCAGACATCACATATTATAGGCCACAGGTATTTGTAGGGGAGAAATAAATGAGGTGAACCCTACAGTTGCACCAGCTGACTTCCTATAATGAACTTTGAAAACAAAATATAGAGAAGGGAATCCAGGCATAACCTGGCAGTCTCTTTGAATTGAACATACAAAGTTGGGGTCTGCAGATGCCAAGGCAGGTAGACAGTGCAGGGCAGGGTAGTGGAGAGGAGAGAGTTGCCCAGAAAGAGTGCTACATAGGTCTGCAAAGGGTCTTTCTCATACCTCCATCTGGGTAATGATCAGGAGGTATATGTAAGGAAAATAACCTAGGCTCACAGCAAAACCAGCTCAGAGGAGCAGAGGGAGCAGTGCCGGAAATCACTCAGGGTCATGTTTAGTTCATGTTACCACCAGCCAAAGTATAAAACCTTAAAATTTAAGTATAAAAGGTAGAGTATTAAAATTTTCATTGCTTCAATAGAGGGACAAAAATAGACCCTATAATACCTGCTGCACTCTTTATACCTAGCATCATACACAAAATCGACTCAATATGGATGTAAATGTAAACCCTAAATCTTATAAATCTTTAAGAAGAAAATACATCCTTGCATTAGGCCAAGATTTTTTAAATTTACAAATAAAAGATATCTATAAAAAAGCACATTGATAAATTTAAAGCTTCTATTCTTTGAAAAGAACTTAGGTAATGAAAAGAAATACCACATACTGGAGATAATGTTTCAAATTTTATATCTGTTGGAGCACTTGTACCTAGAATATATAAAGAACTCTCAAAATTCAATAATAAGAAAGTAGATACCCATTTAAAAATGGGCATAAGATTTGAGCAGATACTGCTCCCCCCAAAAGATATGTGTGGATAGCACGTAAGCACATGGACAAATGGCCATCATTACTTATTAAGGATGTGGAAGTTAAAATCACAATATGTCATGATACACCTATCAGAGATGCTAAAATTCAAATCCTCACCATGGCAAGTGTTAGCACAAATGTGGAAGAACTGGAACTCTTATACTCTGCTGCAGAAATTTAAATTGTTATACCATTTTGAAAAACACATTTTGTTTCTTAATAATAAAAGGATGATCTGCCATATAATCTGGCAGTTCCCCTCCTAGGTACATGCCAAAGATAAATAAAAACATATGTCCATACAAAAACATGCAAACGAGTGTTCATAGCAACTTTATTTGTTACAGGACAAAGATGGAGTTACCCTGAAATTCTATCAACCAATGAATGGATTAAAAATGTATGGCATATCCATTCAATGGGATGCCACTCAGATTTTTAAAAATGAACTCTTGGTACAGCAACAAAATGGGTAAATCTCGAAATAATTTTACTCAGTGAAGAAAGCTAGGCAAAAAAGCATATTGTCTGTTATTCCATTTATAGAAAATTCTGTAAATTATGAACAAATCTAGTTAAAATGTGAATCAGTGGTTTCCCCTGATTGAATTATGATCATCAGGCAGGAATGCAAAGTGACATCAGGAAACTTTTGGCGTTGATTAATTTCACTGTCTTGAGCAGGGTGATGGTTTTTCAGATGTATACATATGTAAAATTTATCAAAATGTACACTTTTAATATATGTACTTTATTACATGCCAATTAGGTTTCAAAAAAATGGTAGCATGTATAACAGAGTGATTTGACAGTTTGGTTAACCAGCCTTTCTTTGTATTTCACCGTTACCTCTGTGACATACATTTGCAACATCCCATTTGGATGATACTTTTTTTTTTCTTTTTAAAGAAGGAGGAAGGACTTTACCTCTAACTTGTATACAGAGCATAAGTGCTTGTTATGTCCCAGTGGAGAGAAGGTTATCCTGCTATGAGTGATGCCTTTCTGGATGCTCTTGTCTGATTCTTTATCTCCCCTCTGGGTAAATCCATAACTCTCTGGCAAAAGTAAGCAGAAGGAAGGACAATTTAGGCAGCAATTCATTGGAATTTCTCATTCACTGAGGTGATTCACAAGAGGACAAGATCATAACCATCCACAATAGCCAGCCCTTCCCAGTCTCCCCTTGGACAACAACGCCAAAGAATATGAGAGGAAACAGACGAAAAGCCACAGGCTTTATTACGTACACTGATCTCAAAAAGCATCATTGGGAAAAATAATAGGTATGTGCTCTTTAAAATCCCCTGCAGCACATAACCTCCAGTTCATCTTTTCTTTACATTTTTCAGTTTTTCCCTGTTGATTTGGATGTTTGGGGACAAATTATCCTAATTTCCTTCTGCATTCTTCACGCAATTTTGGCCTCATTAGATATGAATAGCTCTGCTCTTAATAATAGTTTACTTGATTTGGTATTCTCTCCTTATTCTGTGGGGTTCTTTGCCAGAGAATGCAGGAGAGTTTCATGTGCAATTTCAGCTTTCTTTAAAATCAGAAAATCATCTTGGTTAGGCAACTACTGGATTTTGCTTATCTCCTTTTTGTAAAAGACAGAATACAATACTATTTGTTTTCCCCTATTTTAGACACACTAAGAAAAATGAGAATAAGTGAATACCACTGGTTCCTCCGTGCTCTTCATTTTGCAATTATATTCCATATCTCAATGTACAAAGTCACGCTGAGTATGCTTGAAGAGTATTCTGTTAAATCTGACCAAACAAAAATGCTGCTGCCCTAGTAAAGAATAGGTTAGGAAGCACTTATGTAACAGAAATTTTGGCAAAAACATGTGGAACAATTCTTTTCTTTCTAAGGCTGCATATCATGTGGGCCTCTATGTCCTTCTCACTTAAGGCCCTCCTCTAGAGCATTATTCATTCTGACAAGGTTTGGGTTTTTTTTTTTCTATCTCACTAGAGACAGAAACAAACCTTAGGAAAGGCATTTATATATATATGTATATATAGATTCTGTTCACATAGAAGAAAAAATATTTTTTATCAAACATCAGTTTTATGAAACTTGATTTCCACTGTTAATAGACATTACAAGCAGCAAAACCCTGCTGTGTATTTGCTTTCCTTTAATGAAAGTCATCTGGCTAGGTGGAGCTCTGAGCGGATGCTGAAATAACAGATTTGTACACCGCCTGTTAAGGACTCTTACAGATGTATGACCTTGAAGACCTTGAGAACCTCATGGTCATGGACTACGTGTCATCTATCTCTAGCTGCCTGCCAACCACCCATGCACGGTGTCAGGGATCCTCATTCCTCACAGCTTAAATACCATTCTGTACTTCTTAAATCACTTAGACATGCAGTATCCAGTGCACTTAGAACAAATTTTTGCTGTTTTTTTTTTTTCTTCTGGACTCTTCCCTCCAAAGTGTTGTTGGTTCTTTGCTCTTGCAACACAAACTATGTTTTATGAAACCTCAAAAATCAACATTTGGACCTCTTAAAAGTCAGCTGTGCCACGCTGAAGGAAACGCATTCTTAGTTACTTTATTCTGTTGCTTATATTGAGCTGAAGGTGGGTGGCTGTGAGCAGGGAAGACGAAGGGGTATCAAGAGGGCAGCGGTAGGAGAAAGAAGATAATTTGTAGAAACAAGTGGTGTTTATTGAACAACTTTGAAATAATTCAAGTTGTTTATCCCCACTGTGCATTTCATTTAATCTATCCAGCCACTCCGTGAGCACCGTATATGTCTGATACCACATAATATAAACAAGAAAAGGGAAGTTCAGTGAAGTTAGGGAAGGGCCCCAAAGCCATACAACTGGTTGACAGCAGACAGAGATTTTACACATTAGTTTTTTTTGTCCGAACAACATTCCACTAAGCTCCACTGTACCAAGTGTTGCCTACATTTCCCAAAGATCTACATGAATTACCTTCTGTTTTCAAAAGATGTGGGTGTCTGGAACTCTGATGAGGAAAGTGAGAATAAAGCTACGGAAGAACCAGTGTCTAGGCAAAGATTTATCCTAGTACCAGCAACTCCAAGAATGTTTGAAAAGTTCTTGTTTAGTTCATAGTCTGGTTTCTGGATGAAACTATAAGGGCAGCATTTACCTGGGAACAGAATGAATTTTCTGTGCTGGATAGATATTGGATGAGAGTTTCCTAAGTTCCTCACTTTGCAGGGAGGGTTTGGTCCTAGGTCCAGCTGTTCTTCACCCACCTAGCCTGGAATTAGAATCACATCTGTAGACTGTCCTTGTTTGAATCCCTCCTGGCTATAGTATTTGGAGAATTAAGCCCAAGTTTAAAACTTTGGCTTTCCAAGTTTATGGAATTCATAATGATTCACTGTAAATTATTTCAAACTAAATATTATAACTTAGAAAACCTCTGATCTCAGGTGCATTTCTGATCTTTTATATGGAAGTGCCTCTTTCTTTTTTTCTACTCTTTAGTATTAAAATTCAAGCACAACAGTTTCTTTCAAATGTCTCTTAGGGATGCAGTATGATATTCTTGGCCAGCAGCAGGAATGAGAAGTAGAGTATTAATTTTATGAAGTACTTGACAATCCTTGCATGACACTTTGGAGGAGAATTATAAATATCATTAGGACTATTAAATTAGATGCTTCAATTTACAGTTGTAGTTAATTACTTTACATATTGACAAAATTGTTACAGCTGGGTATTTTAAACATCACCCTGGTACAGTATATATAATTTTATGTAACATATTAGCCTTTCAAAATAGTTTTCCCCTTATTAACATTACTAATATTAGTTATATATAATAGCAAACATTTTTTTTTACTTTTATAGCATTATGCTGTTAAAGAAAAACCAATTACAATATTTGGGAAGGATCCTGTAAATTTTGGTTCATGTTGCTTTGGTGGCTCAAATACACAGAGATAAAACTTTCTGAGAGTGAAAGTAACAATTCTAGAAATTCTTTGTCTTGAAAAATCTTCAAGTATATCAAATATAACAATAAAGGGGTGTGTGTGTGTGTGTGTGTGTGTGTGTGTGCACGCACTCTCCTCCTGAATATGGCTAATAGTTCATTAGTTATTTGCCACAGTTATAAATATGACTGATTTTTTTCCTGCTTGTATAAACAATTTAATGACTATCTGTTCCTATTAAACAAGCAAGATATCTGATGTATTAAAGAACTCAGAAGCTGAGTCACTTCACTTTTTAAATTTAATATGACAAGATTATTGCAAGGCCATTCTGATATTCTCATTGAGAATGCTATATACATATGTGTGGAAATGTCATGATTTTATTACTTCTACGTGAATTGGGAACTAAATATAGGTCATTGTTAAAGTGTGCGTAGAAGTGGTTTAAAAAAAAAGGTAAGCTTTCTGAGAATGCAGTGTATCAAATGATTGGGGCACTCTCTCAACAGGATATTAGTATAAAGACATCTGTTCATGGGGACCAAAAGAAAAACAAGCAAAAGCAATTATGGAAAATTCTAATGATGAATGTTTGTATTGTTGGGGAAGAAAAATTTTCCTCTATCCTTCTCAGTTTTTCTGACTGGCCTAATAATTAAATTGACATGAGACAGTAACAGAAGAAAAAAGAAATTTAATTACATATGTACCGGGACTCCGTAAGAGCCAAACGACAGTCAGGCAATTTAGGTTTATATGCTGTTCTGAGATGAAGAGAAGAGGGTAGGCATCTGGGACTGGAAAAGGGAGGAAGATCATTCACATTCACAGTTGGCTGAGAAGAACAAATGTCTGTTTTTGCTGGGCATATGGAAACAATGAGACACAGAGAGGAAATTTAAAAAAATAGACTTTGGTAGGTTCCTCCCTGTCTACACACTCCCAGTTCTTACTATACTGTAGTTATTTATCTATGGTGAAAGCTCCCTGCCTGGAGCAGGTCCTCTATCTAAATTCTTTTAGGCAGTTGAGGGGAAGATAAAAGTTTCTTCCTGAATCATCTGGGCCTTGATTGCTTTCAACTCAAAATAATCTGCATGCCCAAGTGGCATATCTTGAGGCAGCCTGCCCTGAACCCCATCAGTTTAAAGGGTGTGCTATATGAGATGTGTAAGTATTAAGATTCAGCTGAATGTTAGGAGGAATCTAAAGTATAGTCAATTCGCATTTTGTACCTAGATTTTTTAGCAAGTTTATTGAGCTCAGCGCTCTGAACACTGGGGTCCTCAGGGGGCTGAGTTAACCACAAAACAACTTTAGGTCTCTCTTCGATCTGAATAGCTCTAAGAACAAATTAACCATTTGTGTGTAAAATTACTGAAAACCAATTTTAAAATAGGGAAGCGGGAGAGGTGGCAAGTTGGCTACCAAATGTTCAAACAGTTGTCCATTAAATTAAATTGATTGTTAATTATTAAAGGGCATTCTCTAGAATTCTAAAGGAGTTTCTTCTTTCAACTGGGGCCTGATGTCTGGGTGGAGCTGGGCTGTGGGGTGTAAAGCCAGATGCTGGAATTACTTTGGAAACTTGAAATTCTGTCTGGCTGAGTGCCAAACGTAATGAAAATACAAATGTCCTTCATAAACAAGCATTATTGTTCCAAATTTCACACATTTCTTAGGTCACCACACAAGTCCATTCACTGAGATCAATGCTTGGCATAATCAGGAAAAGATGCCTCATAATTTGAAGTTCTGCCTCATAGCTTACACTTCACTTTAACTCAGTGACATGTTTTTGGTTCATTTTAGTCCAAAGATAATTTTACTAAAATCTCCTGTTTTTACTGAAATCATTTGTTTTTCTTACACTTTTTTTTTTTTAATGGATTCTTTGTAGTTAACCTTTATTGTTCCTTGTGTTCTTTCTTGTAATACAAGGTTGTGTTCTGAGTTTCTTTAGCATATGACTCTGGGAAGCCAGCGCAGCTCAGCCCTGCCCAGCGGAGGTGGATGTCAAGGCTTGTCTTCCAGGTCTAAGTGGTTGACTGATTCCTCATTTAGCCCAACTCTTTTGATTACTCCTTGAAACCAACCGGGGCCCAGGCTTGCTCCAGCTAGATGCCTCAACTCTGAGTTTCTTTCGTGGGAAACAAATAACTAGAATTTTTCACATTAAAACAGCCCACTTATTTAGGGGATGAGGGTCTAGTTTGGGGTTTGTCTGAGATCTGCAGCCATGAATGTTACACCTAACATTCTCTTGTATCTTTTTTTTTTTAATAGATTTATTTATTTATTTTTGGCTGTGTTGGGTCTTCGTTGCTGCACGTGGGCTTCCTCTAGTTGCAGCGAGCAGGGGCTACTCTTCGTTGCGGTGCGCGGGCTTCTCATTGCGGTGGCCTCTGTTGTTGCAGAGCACAGGCTCTAGGCGCGGGGCTTCAATAGTTGTGGCACGCGGGCTCAGTAGTTGTGGCTCGAGGACTCTAGAGTGCAGGCTCAGTAGTCGTGGCGCACGGGCTTGGTTGCTCCGTGGCATGTGGGATCTTCCCAGACCAGGGCTGGAACCCGTGTCCCCTGCACTGGCAGACGGATTCTTAACCACCGCACCACCAGGGAAGCCCTCTCTTGTATCTTTGTTTTATCTTAATTGTTGTTCAGAGGCCTCATATTTTGGATTCTGGATTTCTAATAACCACTTCTTCAATTTTAACTGTGGCTAAGAATTTGTGCATCTCATTTTTAGTTCTACTTCAGGATGATTTAACAGAAAAAAAGAGAGAAATAATCAATTTACTTATCCAGAATTCTTCACCAGTGCTTTAAAAAAAAACAAAACAAGTGTTTTTCCTTTGCTTCATATCCTTCTAAATACCCTTCTCAGCGGAGGTGTTGCTCCTCTCCCTCCCCAGATGTGTAAAACCAGTTCTTGGCAACTTCCCTTTTGTTCAAGCAGAATATAAAACTGGTGAAGCAAAGACACCCAGTGATCATCTTCTGGAATGCAGTTCTTTGGGGCAGAAGTACATATATCGTTGTTCAAAATACTTAAAAGAATAATGGACTTGTGATCACTAATTTAAAGGTCAAAGAGGTAAGATGGCATTTCAGTGGGGTTTTGACATGTCTATAGCCAAGGCATTACTTTTTCTTTCTATCTTACTTTTTAATACAGCTTGTAAAGCAGAAACCTTTTTGAGGTCCATGCCATTCTGCCATGTCTCTGATATTTTTTCTCATATTGAACAGGAAAGGAATGAATACAAAACACTCTGTCCTTGAGGTTATTTAGAGCTGAACTTTTGACTTTTTCTCAGTGTGAATCTGTGAATCTTGTTAGACAAAAAAGGCTCAACCCTTGAAGGGAGGAAACCTTAGAAGTGAACCCCACACAGCAAACGTTCACCCTGAGGCCCCTCCGCTGCTACTAGCTTCTCTGAGATCCCGTAAAATTATTCAGGGCCATTGGCTCAGCTCTTCCAACTGCTGAGCTACCTCTTCTCTCATCTTTCTGATAGTGTATTTCTGACGAAGCCACAAGGGTGAATGTGAGTTTACAGAATGTGGACACCTATCAGAGTTCCTTAGGATTCCGGTTTCTCTAATTGTGTCAGCTCACAATAACTTACAGAGAGTCCGTTGCAATGAGGAGAAGATATCTGTATTTCATATTTCTTCACATTGCTGGCTGAGAGCAACCCTAAATGTCAAATATTTCTTTAGACATCACTGTACTTAAGTAAAAATTGTCTTCTCACATATGCCATCTTCTCTTTGTTTCTACTATTTTTTTTAATACTTAGTAATCATTTCCCACAACCAATTAGAAAGTGGTTGTTCAATTAATTCAAGATATAAAATGAATAAACCCTGGGGATTATGTAGAGCAGGGTGATTATAACTAATAATACTGTATTGTATACTGAAAATTTGCTGAGAGTAAATCTTGTTTTCTCCCCTCCCCCACCATGGTATCCATGTGAGGTGATTAACGTGATCATGGTAATCAGTTCACAATTAACATATACATTAAATCATGTTGTACCCCTTTAAAAACTTCACATGTTACAACTGAAATATATCCAATTTTAATTTGTCAATCATATCTCAGTACAGCTGGGGAAAAATATAGCTTCCAAATGTTTTAAATAGTATGTTACAGTTTGATAATGTTATCTACAATTATTTATGTGTAGGTTTCTTTGTGTATTTTTTTTAATTAATTTATTTTATTTTTGGCTGCGTTGGGTTTTCGTTGCTGCACGCGGGCTTTCTGTAGTTGCGGCAAGCTGGGGCTACTCTTCATTGCGGTGCGCGGGCTTCTCATTGTGGTGGCTTCTCTTGTTGAGGAGCACGGGCTCTAGGGGCGTGGGCTTCAGTAGTTGTGGCACACGGGCTCAGTAGTTGTGGCTCGCAGGCTCTAGAACACAGGCTCAGTAGTTGTGGCGCATGGGCTTAGTTGCTCTGCAGCATGTGCGATCTTCCCGGACCAGGGTTCAAAACTGTGTCCCTTGCATTGGCAGGTAGATTCTTAACCACTGCGCTGCCAGGGAAGTCCCTATGTGTAGGTTTCTACTACCGTTTATCTTAAGAGAACTTTCAAATGATACATTAGATTGGAATAGTGTGTATCATCACTTTTTTTTTTTTTGCTTTAAAAAGACTTTTAACAATATGCCTGTTATAATGAAATTGAAGACAGTACTAGTAATTTAAAATTCAATGTGTCATAAAATATTAAGGAAAAAGAGTAACCTAGGGTCTTTTCAAGTTTATTATTGTTATTATTATTATATTCTTAACTTTGGAGCAGTCGTGCTGTTTCATTTGCATGAGAAGTCTATTTTCCCACCTCTTTCCCTCTTCCTTCTGTAATAAGTGTTGTTAATAATTTCTGATATCACCAGAATGTATAAATTTAATTATCTTGATCAGTAGCCACAACTTTTTTTCCTTTTCTTTGTGTGTTTCTGGCCACCTGTCACAAGAACATGATGCACTGAGGCCAAATAGCTCTTCATCTTCTAATTACTCTTGGTTAAGGGCTTAGAAAAGTGTGTTGAAAATCACAGAGCAGGTCGGATGAGCACAGAGCCACATATGTGATCACAACTAAGTGTTTGTCTGAGCAGGAAAGAAAACAGTCTATTTCCTAACAGTAAAGAGCTGATAAAGGAATACGATTTTTCTAGGCTATAAGGAAAACTCCTACAGAATTATTTAGAAGGGACATATTTTCTCATGTGTCTTGAACAGTTTTGATGAATCCTTACCTGGAGGATGAACTACATGCTTCGTAAATCCTCCCCTGAGCATGATTTCATAAACTTTTACCCAGTTGATACCTGAAAAATGATGGTATGGAGCAATTAGATTATGATCTCAGTATTTCCCAAATCTTTAACTACTCTTGTAAGGAATATATATTTATATATTAATTTTTCAGAGGTGTTTTTAAACCATTACATGCTTTAATAATATAAAGTACTTAGCATTTAAACTGCTCCTTTTCTGTACAGAATGATGAGTTGTCCAGGGAAATTAGGAGACATTTACAAAAAAAGGGCCATATTACATCATGTAGCTTGTAGTCCTATCGCTTAACTTCCTGAGAAGAATATCTAATGAATATATTGAGTTGTCACAGAATAACCTAAGCCTTTTCAAGAGCTAGCTGTGTAAAACTTCAAACACTGCTGACTAGGCCAGTTATTTCTTTCTAAAGTATAATATAAAAACTACAGAGTTTCAAGTACTTATGAAAGGGAATGATTTAAGAAGCTTTTGCTTACACACAAGTTATTTTTTTCCTTAGAATTTGAACCTCTAAAACATTATGGTGATGATTATTATATAACAACCCCAAAGAGTTAAAAGCCTTCCTAAAGTGGCTTATCATAATTCTTTCACATATTTTAGTGAGGGAATTTATTTTAAAAATATCTTCATAATAAAATCAAGTATGCAGTTGTTATAAATGAGATCAAGATAGGTTGATAAGTTACAACAAATATATTTTTTCTGTGTAATGCATTTGCATTTATAGATATGAATTAAAATAGCCATTCCCTTATTAGAACTTAAGAGAGAAATATGAAATGAGGTTTATTTTCTTAACGTTCGGAATTTATTTTCTTATTATAACTATATGAGCATGATTGCAACATTATCCCAAATGAATTGTTCAGTACTTTCACTGATGTAGCAGCTATGTGTTTGAAATATTTAGCAAAAATTCTTGTTAACAACTCTTATTTTTGCTCCTTTTCCTTATTTTCAGCCAATAAAGCCAGGTGAACCAATATTATACTGTTCTAATTTAATGACTAAATCAAAAGCTTTGCTATCTACCACTTAACAGATAGGTTTATGGGTTTTGGTCAGTTTCCTTTGTTTATAAGTTTCTTTCATTTGACAGCCAGGAATTTAAATGTCCATAGATTTTATATTAGTTAGAGCTGAGCTCATCCTCACTGTGAATTGTGCCTGTGCCCTTTCATTTGATTGTTGCAAACAGAAGGTACCATAAGGCTGCAATGAGTCAATCTGACTCTGCCCTCAAGTAATGGGCTATAGCCTTCTTACCTTTTTTTTTTGGTCTGAAAATGTGATTTGAAACTTAAAAAGAAATACATTTTCTTCTAAACTTGCAGTGACAAGCATATAAACTGAGAATGTGCTGGTTTTGCAATTATGTAGAAGGCGTTTTCCCTTACTGACATACTAATTAATATCTATTTTACTTTCTAAAATTATAACAGACAAGTACACAACCCTTTGCCAGTGTGTCTATATTAATACCTAATTAAAAATCATTGTAAACTGAATTGAATTTGACTTTAATTTTATTTAAAATGCTGTTAGATTTGAGTAAGATACACAAAAGTTACATAATATATGTTATACAAATTACTGAGGTTTCTGTTACCTACAGTGAGAAATATAAAACTTTGAGTATTGTGAACTGTTAACTTAGCCCCTTACATGTCCTATGTTCATAGATGTAGAAGAAATAGTCTTTGAGTCTGAAGAATCTTATTTTCAAGCAAGTACAAAAATGAATCTATTTTAATAACTATGTGATACTGTGATAGTGATCAAACTACAAATATTAAAATGTTTGGGGGAAGCTTTACCTTTAATTCAACATAACCTATTTGGGAAAAGTGTGATTAGTAGTGTATTTTGTTGACCTAAAAGAAACTGCCAGATACTTCTTCAGCAAAGAGGTGTTTATATGGCATCAACAGAGAATTGCAATTCAGGGTCTGTAACCATGACGAGCCCTGTGCAAGTCCCTGTGGGGCAGGGAAAGAAGATCACTTTTTATAGAGACGAAGAGGAAGTTGGGAGACCTACAGTAAATAAGGAGTCCATGGCTTTTCATTGGCTGAGCTGTAACCACCTCTCATTGGCTGAACTCTTGCCAAGCAAGAAGAGGGAGTTTTCTTCTTCCTGTTGGACTCTATCATTGCAGGACATGAGAGCATCCCCTTCTGGTCTCCCAGTTCTATTTAGTTAAGGTTTCTGTTAACTAATTTTTTACAATTTTAAATGGAACGAACTAAGGCTGAATTCTAGCCCCCATGTTGACTATATTTTTGGGCTTTGTTACTGATTACTTAGGTGGTTAATGCCTAGAATCTAAAATATTAAATATTTGCAGAAAAGGATAAGAGGTAGCAAACTTGCTTGATTCTCTTCCAGTGATTTTGGGAACATCTCTGCAAACACTTCTTCACTCTGAAGAATTCCTTGTGTTCCAGTGACTTAGAACATGTGTCTGAGAGTAGAGGTTCTCAAACTCAAGAATGCATCAGAATTTCTTGGAGGGTTTGTTAAAAACACGGATTGCTGGGATCCATACCCTGTTTCCAGTGTAGTAGGTCTAAAACAGAGCCCTAGAATTTGCATTTTTATCAATTCCCAGGTCTTGATGTTGCTGATCCAGGGACCACAATTTGTAAAACACTGTTCTGGAGAGGAAGGGGACACTCCATTGACCAAAAGCATAGCTGCAGTACAGTAGAGCTTCTTATTTATTTTTATTAAGTAAATTGATGAATCTATTAGACATCTGCTTCTTCCAACAACTTGTGTGTGATGTTTAAGCTTCAAACTCCTTTTGTGATTATGTTTTTGGTTATATAACAATATTTATTTTATTATAATTATTTTTACTAATGTTTTCCTAATAAAGAAAACTTGTGAAACTCCTATTAAAAATACTAATATTATATTATAGTAAATATGTTATATAAGCATTACATGCAATTTAGGAAATAAAGAAAGAAAAAGGAAAAGAGAGAGGGAAATTAAGAGAAAAAAAAAGACTCCTATAACCTAACAAAGGAACACAACCATTGTAATCCTGTTTGATTTTCTTTGACTTTTTCCATATATCTTCCTTCAGAACTCTCAGAATGATATACTTAGTGATGTCATGGTGGTAGCTCAAAATCTGTAATGATGGTAGTGTTCACACCATGGACATTGGCAAGTACTACAAATGAGGTCCCCATGCTCTGGGACTCTGTTTACCAGCATACCATGAATTATTGTTGCTTTTACTGCTTTGCTATATCCAAGTTTGTTTTTTTATTAGCTCCTCTATTCCCTTGGAAAACATGAGGAAGAGTGAGAAAATTGGAGTTGCCAAGGCTTCACTAAACCTAAAATTTTCCCTTCCCGTAATAGCTGAGATGCTATTATTCACCACGGTTTATGTTCAAACCTCCTGAGTCCTGCATGTGGTTTATCACACAGGGCACCTCACCACTCTGTCAGCTCTTTCTGAAATTCAAAAGTAAAAGTAGCATATTATACTCTAAATAATGATCCAGAGCTGAAGACTAAAGACTCTAATCTCTCCTATGTTAATTACAACCATAAACCCAACTTCAGGGATATAGCAGGTGCACAGCAGGAACAATGTTGCCTTCTGATCTTTCAAGCTATCCAGTCTTCTTAATGAGAATATAGATTATCTTATTTCCATAGTTTTAATCAGTGGGCTTACTTGCTTGATTCTGGTCAATCTGCGAGCAAACCTTAGCATCACAGAAACTTATAGGTGAAGTTGTTTACACTCAAAATAGATCCCAGGTTATTGATGTTTCTACAAAATCAATATTGCAATCCTACTTTGAGACTCTGGGATCATGTACTCTGGCAGATTTCAGTCTGGAGTGATTAAAAGAAAAAAAGAATCTGTGTCTTAAATGTGGCTTCTTTAATTTAACTTACTAAAAAAACAAACCCAAGAAACCCTGATGTGGCAACCAGATGTGCGAAGAGCTGTCCAGCTATAGCAAAGAGCAAATAATACGTGAATCGTTTTTTCTTATGCTAAAACTCCCATTTTACATGGACGAAGACCTGTCTCATGAAGATTTTTCCATATGCTGAGAGAAATACCTTTCTGGAAATTCTCTAAAAGTCAGAACATCAATTCTCCAAACTCCATCCTGCAGACCACTTGCCCTATTATGTAAGGAGATATTTTCAAGATAATTCATCATGGAAATGAGTCAGGAAATACTTGCTGCTCAAGTCCAGGTGTTCATGGAAGCATAACCAAGTCTATGATCGTTGCTGTGGACCACATTTCCTTCTGAATTTTGAGGTTGAAAACGTCATGTCTTCCATCTTTTATGGTGTGTTGGGATGCTAGGAACACTAGAACTCTTGGTTGCTATAAAACTGTTACTTGAAGCATATTTAAAACTTATTTTTTAGACATTCCTTCTTTCAAATTCACATGTGGTAGCCTCAGGTAGGATTCTGTCTTTCACTAATTACATGGAATAATAGACTTCTCAATTTCCTGTCTGAGAGTTTTATCTTTGAAAAGGCTGCTAATAATTTCCTTAAGCCCATTTGAAAAAGAGGCAAGGGTATTACAAAGGCAGTTAAAAATCAATCTATTTATTTTATAGATATTTTAAATTAAATTCTTTTATATGACCATCTGTAAGAAGTTACATACTTGGCCCTTATTAATTTCTTCTTTTATTTTCCTCCTCCCACTTAAATAAATTACTCTCCTGAGTTTTAATTAATTCTCTATCTTGAAATTTTATTGAGAATTCAGTCATAAAGTTCCATGAATATATTAAGTATATTTTCTTTATTTGGTTTGTTGATGAAATAGTCTGTAATATTCCTGCCTATCTTTGATAAAAGTAGCTCTTAAACTACATTTAGAATTAGTTAAAAGGCAAAAATTTTTCTTTATGAAATTATATAACTCTTTTCTCTTGTTTGTTGCCAGAAATTCAATGATAAATTTAGTGGTCAATAACAGTTTTTATGTTAGCCAGATTTATTAAATTATTTCTACCTTTCTCTCCCACTCTGTCTCTGACTCTGTCTCTGTCTCACTCTCTCTCTCTTCCATGTTCCTGAGATTACCTTTGGATATAAATGAAAGCTCTATGTGCATATATTTTTTATAAGAGTTTTATATACATTTTTATCATAAGAGTTTTACAGTATATGCATCTTATTATGAGTTGCCTTAAGTTGCTTTGGAAGGAATACTGATATCTTAATTATGAATATAAAAGACCTTTAATTTATTGTTATATTTTTATCATATGCAATGGAAAACATAAAGGCATATATGTGCTTACATGTGTTACTTGGAAGAAACATTCTTTAACTTCTGCTTGTTCTCGCCAACGACTGTGTCCTTTACATAGAGGACAAGCTGTATAATGTGCATTCCAAGTAAGGTAATGTTAGTCACAAAAGTGACGTGGGCTACTAGATGATGGATAAATCTTATGAACTGAAATTTTACTTAAGAGATTTCAAACTGATATTAATGGGAAAAAGAAAGCTCTGAAAGATGGGCGCTAGCCTGTATCTAAGAGTTAGGTGTTGGTTTTTCTAGCAGCTGGCCTGGCACTTAAAGTTAATCCTCAATGTTTTCCTAATGAACAGTAATAATTTTACTGAATACCAAACTTAGACAAACCATTCTGTGACGGTAATGAGCAACACAAAAAGTCATCCTCTTATCTTGACCAATATGAGTGACTATTTCTTCTTCAGCACATATAGTTTTAACTTTATTCTTCCCCTATTCTAAATAATGTTATTAAGATCATCTATTGCAGAATTGCTCTAGTTTCCTGAACATATCTAATCCTGAGTAAGGCCCTACTTCCATAAATCCTCCCCAGAATCATCTGTCATAATCCCCTATTTAAAATGTCTTTTCTAACCTACTTTTACTGAGATGCTCCTTGTTTTGTGTGGTTTACTTGGTGCAAAGAGGTATAAAATACCATATGGAACGGTAACAAAGTGAAGTTTCTATAGAGATAAGACCTCACTGCCATAGACCCAATTTAGTGACATTGAGCAGGTCTGCCTTGCCCTTTGTCTCTATTTCAACATGCTGTTGAACATGAGTTCAACATGCCACACTATCCACAGCTGGCTGGTGAGCTCTTGCTGAATTGAGATTGGATCTTTATTTGAGTCTGTTCATTTTTTGGCTTATTTAGTTTTGCCTGATTTCCTAGTAGTAGGGTCCCTTGGATTGGCTGTTGTGATTGTTATCTGAATAGATTTGTATTATTCCTCAGTGAAGTTGTTTTCTAATATCCTGACCCCGGAGCCTATGGTCTGCTTACGTGTTTAGTGTCTTCAGTGTTTATTGTGAAGAAGGTAAAATATTTAATTAAGATGGGCATAGGACAAATAAGTCTTTACTCAAAACTGATCCAGGAGCTGAGGAGTTCAAAAGATCTCCTTCTATCCATGTCTTGAGAAAACTTTGCCTTATATCACCATTTTAAAACTACATAAGGGCATTTGTTAATGCAAATATATTTAAACTTTTTCATACTTTTCAAACTAAAAGAAGCATAATCCCATTTAAGAAAAAAAAAACTGGAAAAACCTATGTAAATCTATTTGTCTCCATGGTTCTAGATTTCCAAAATCTTTTCTAATTTTTTTTTTCATGAAAGATGTCGATTGGCTCTAGTAGTATTGATTCAATTACACATCAGAGGACTATTACTTATTTTATTACACTCAGTAGCCAAGACATTTCTACCTTGTCTAAGATATAGGGCAGCAATTGCAAACATGTGAACGTTTCAGTTAATTTAGTTCTGTGGTATTTACCATAATGATTCCTCATGCTGTACACACTCTTCTATTGACAACAAACACTAGACACTGCTTAGATAATTGCTTTACCTCCTTTGAAATGTTGTTGCTTTCTTTCATGAGTCATTACCTATCTCTTCAACACTGAACTCAACCATCCTCATTCCCTCCCCTGAAGAAGCCCATGATTGCTTACCTGTGATAAGGAATGCTCCATATCCCCTTACTCCTTTAGATAATTGACTCAAGATGTTCAGCTGGTAAAGCATTAAGTAAATATGCAAATATTTGAATCTGACCAGCTTTGGGGCATAGCTCAACAGGTAAATTAGGAGGGAGGTAGATACAAAGAGTTAAGTGCATTTTATAGTGAATGATGTTTTGATGTAGCATAAAGCCTAGGCCAGATAATAAAGGAAGGGAGAACCCATAAGGGAGTTATAGTTAGAGAAATCAAGTTTATGTCAATGAATTGGTAGTCATGAAGTTGCATAAGTGGTAGAGTAGACAGACCATACTAAATAAGCTGGAAGGAGAGCAGGTACAAGTTTAGAAAAAAGGAATACTTGAAGTTGCGATTTTAAACATGGTAGTTATTAGAGATGGCAAGCCCAAGTGCAAACTTTTGAGAAAATGTGGGTAAAGTGTGGTAAATAAAACAAATGGTGGTGGGAGTTCAAGGGTCAAGAGGGCTAGACTGTCTTCCACAGAAATGTGGAAATAGAGGTTCTTGGAGAGACAGGTCTTCATGGACCCAGCCAGCCTTTCATTTAAGCACAAAGGTGAACTCATGAAGTAGAGAATATAGGAGCAATTTCTTAATGACTTGAAGAAAGCACAGGGCATGAGCTTGGAAGAGAAGGGGAGCTTGGGAGAGAAGAGGAATATTGGGAATGATGGTTCTGATGGCAATGGATACTGCAAAAAATCAGTAACCTGAGGAATGAACTGGTGATATTTGAGGTAAAAAGAGATAACAGAATTAGCCCTGAACTTCGTCAGAGGCTGGCATACAATCCAGCATGACAAATAGTGTACAATATTAAATTAGAATTCTGTGTCCACTGGATGGCTCTATCTCCTTGGAAAAGACCAGTTTCAAGGGAATTTGAGGCTCTGTGAAGGTTTGCAGGGACTGTTGGCCTCTCCAGGATGGTGGAAAACTCACAGTGGACCATCAGCTTGATCACTAGGCAGAGCAATGTCTTCCTTAGGAGCCCCGGTCTCTCAGGAAACTGCAAGGTAGATCTGACTTCTTTCTAGACTACCATTTATTATACATCCTTGGGTTAGTTACTGAACTTTTCTGGACCTCTGTTACTTGTCTGTATAATAATACTGTGATATACAAGTGTAATTTATGGTATCAATATATTCTCAACTCTTCAGAATATAGCCAAGAAAGAAGAAATTAAAAACAAAACAAAAACAAACATGTAAGGAGACAAAATAGATTACATGATAACTTTATTTCAAGTAGACGTTCTTACACATTCAGATACACATTAAAAATCCATGTAGTTTAGAATGGTGGTTGCCAGGAGGAAATGAAGAGAAGTTGGTCAAAGGGTACAGAGCTTTGGTTATGAGAGATCAGTAACTTCTGGAGATCTAAGGTAAAACATGCTGTCTATAGTTAATAATATTGTATTTATACTTGAAATTTACTAAAAGAGTTGATCTTAACCACACACATGCACACAACATGGTAACTATGTGAAATGATGGATATGTTAATTAGTTAGATTTTGGTAATCAGTTCACAATATATAGGTATATCGAATCATCACGTGGTGCACCTTAAATATATACAATATTTGTCAGGTATACCTCAATAAACCTGGAAAAAATAAAGCATAAAAAATAAGGCCTATTTAATCTATTATGTGCAGTTCTATCATATCTCCTAGGATGCTTCCCACACAATGGTAGTTATAAGCAACACATTTTAAAAGAGGGCTCCTGGAAATATAAGTGCTAACAGCACCACAAGTTGAAAAGTAACCGTGAAGGAAAATTTGTAATATTATTTATTAGATGTTAAATTACATTCAGAAGAGATCAGGAACTATAGTTTTCTGGGGACAATTAGTGTAAGGCCAACACTTCTTAAAGTTCCCATTACAGTGCTAAAACAAAGAGTTCGAATGCTGCCTTAAGTTAATTTGAAAATACAGTTTTCATTAAAATGATCTACTCCTGTGGATTTTAGGAAAAAATTTGTTAAAATACTTATTGTAAACCTATTCTTTAAGACTATAAAAGTTGGTATTTAGGAAATCAGCTTACATGCAAGAACACATTATCTAAACCTGCAATAAAATTATTTATTTTGATACCTTGGATATTTAAATATAAATCTGGTTTTCACAGTCTGTTATATCATATATAAATATTGAGCAAGTTGAGGGAGATATGCATTAATTGAGACAGATCTACTTGTATTTCCAAATTCACACAGAGCACTGCTTACTGTATATAGATTTTCTTAATCATTTTCTCTCACACTGAATAGTGTAGATAATTTTTATAGTTTCTAGTGTTGAATGTATAAGATATTACCTAGAGTAATACTAAACTTTTATTTTGTAACTAATAAAATGGGAAATGTAATATAACAAGATTAATACAGTTAATAATTCAAGCAAGCATTTAATATGGACTCATTACGTGCAAATTAATATAATTATTGTATATAATAACTATTATTACATACATCTGAAGGAAGAGAGATTAATTTACTAGTCAAGAAAGTGAGATTTTATGAGACTGACAGAGTTAATAGCTGAAGTATCTTAGAGAAGTTGTGGAAATCGCTTTATATAGACTATTGATATAACAACTGAAAAATTATCTTTTGATTGACCATTTCTTGAAATTTAAATGATAATGTAAATAAGCTCAATAATATGGTCACTTTCCAGACTTCTCTTAAAATTCTTATGATTCCTCAAAGGAGGAAAAGAAAAGCAGAAAGTCGGATTGCCTTTAAATAAATTGAAATAGATTTTTAAGGGTCTGGGGAAAAAAATCATAAAATGTCCTCTTGCCGATCTCTACTCTTCCACTCTGCTTTTGCAGAGAAATGTGAGTAACTGTTACTTCGATAGCAAAGACTTTCATTTGGGGTTTTTTCTATTTTAAATTTCACTCAGCTGTAAAGTTGGACAAATCTTCCTGACATTCAGTTTCTCTTTTATACAATTAAGATAATAATTTAAGACTACCTCACAGAGTTAGTGTATAGATTAAAAAAGATAGACAGGAAAATGCCATGAGTGTCCAAAACATGCATCTTTTCTTTGTGTAGAAAACCCTACATGCAATTTTTATATTACCAAATATGTTATAGAACCTGTATGGTTTTCTTTGATTCTTATTGTCATGTTAAAAATTTAGAGATGAACTTGTAGGCTGTTACATCATGATGTTTGCCATGTTTTTCAAATGTGTTTATTTTATGATTTTTTTTATTGTGATAAAAAGTGCATAACATAAAATTCGCCATCTTAATTTCTTTCTAAGTGTACAGTTCAGTAGTGTTAAGTACGTTCACATTGTTGTATGACCAATTTTCACAACTTTTTTCTCTTGCAAAACTGAAGCTGAACTGCAAAATTGTTTTACATGATGGCTGCATCATTTTACATCCTTACCAATAGTCCACAATGATACCTCAATAAAAAAAAAAGAAATAAAATTTAGAATTAGCCAGTTTACTCAAAAACAAAACTGAGCAAAGGACTTGAGTACACATTTATCCAAAGATGATATAGAAATGCCTGACAAGCACATGAAAAGTTGCTTAACATCACTAATCATTAGGAAAATGTAAATTAAACACAATGAAATATCACTTCACACATATTAGGATGGCGGTCAAATCATCACAACAACAGAAAAGAACAAATGTTAGTGAGGATGGGGAGAAATCAGAACCCTTGATATGCCATTTTTAATAGATCTCTTCTTTAGATGATAACAACACCTGTTTAAGTGTAAATGTTTAAGCAAATGTAATTCCACCACTGTATATACTTTGGATGAATTATTAATTGTTTTGGTACAAGCTTCATATTGAGTTAGGTTCTTCAGGATTTAGTGTATCAATATCATGGAATCCAGATTTTTTTTAATAGTGGTGTGTGTATATTCTCACTTTTTAAAATAATATCAGGTTACTTCACTACTAGGAAAGTATAACCTTGCCACCGTATTTTATTTTCCATTAAAAAAAATTCAGTATTCTTTAAATAAAAAATCTTTTCTTCATTCATCTGTACCTTTGAAAATACTTGAAAATGTGTTAAATCAAGTCAGAACATACATTTGTATAATTTGAATTGGGAAATTAGAAATGTAGAAGGAAATATTTTTCCAAACATTTTAACTTTCTAAAAATAATTTAAGAATTCTCCAGTTAAATTTGTAAATGGAGAAAATTCTCATAGCAGATTCAAATTTTGCCCTATAATCAGGGCCAACTATGCTTTAAAAGTCCTCCTATTTATAAGTAAGCATATTTTGCCTCAATATGTTTTTATTTTCTATTTCTTTATTAATCTGTTTGTCTAAAACATGTTACATCCTTCTAAGTTAGTAAAACTAATAACACTGTTTGGCTGCATATGCAATAGCTTTCTCTTTTGAATTATGTGTTTGGCACTACATGTGTGAGTAGTCAATGCATAGAAAATGATTGAATGCATTTCTACTATAAGCATTAAACACAGGAATCAATCAACATTCCAACTTGAGTTACTATGGATGATACAAATCAGTCAGTACCTCCGACACTGACCATAAATATTTTATGTTAATGGTTATATTCTGTATTATTTCCATTGGTTTGGAGACAGGCAGGTTGCCTGAAAGTCACAAACTTACACCAAATAAGCTCATAAATTAATAATTTATGGAATAAAACATTGTAAAACTATGGCCTTAATACATTTTCCTCTGCCTTCTACTTTTATGAGAAGCTTCATGTGAATGAGAAGAACCTATATAAATATTTGATAGATATCAGAAACAAACAAACAAATAAATAATTGTGGAAGCCAGCACATATTCACTCTAATTTAGTGTCCTTTAAACTTTGCATTTTTAAAATGTAAAGTCTACTTTCTCTAATACATATTCCTTCAATTAACTCTCCCTCCACTTTTAGGTTGTATTCCATTTAAAGTCAATATTCTGCTCACTCTTCAACTCTGAGTTTCATCTCCATCATTCTACTGAAGGAATTTTTGCTACAGATTTTAAATCCTAGTGTTGGTAAATCTACTGGACATTCTCAGTCCTCAAATTGCAGAACCACTCTTGGGGCCCCATCTTATAGAGTCCTGCATATCATAATTACATAAATTCAAGACAAATATTTTTGAAAACATGAAAATGCCTTTCTCATTCAAAAACCAACACAGTGGGACAGGAAATGCTATAACCATAAATATCCATTCTTATCCCTGTGGTGTTTGTCAGCCCTATCTTCTCTAAATAAAAAGCAACTGTGTCAGAATGGAGGAGAGAGTTATGTTTTGCGTGGCTGCCAAAATCAGATACATTCTTTGCTATGTTGTGCAGAGCACTTGAGCAGTAGAAGCATTTAGATGAAAAAAATGACAAATTACTTGATTTTCTAAGTCTTTCATCTCAGCGTAAGTTCTTCAAAGTTTATTGCATAAAAAGTACTATTTCTTGTGTTGCTGAGCAACTTTTACTTTTCTTCAGTTTCCAATTCATGGTTCTGGAAGTACCCAAAAATTAATGGGTTTTCACAATATTTGCAGGAGGTAGCTGAACAATATTTTGTTTTATTGAATAATTCATATTGCTGTGAAATAATAAATGTGCATTTAACTTAATACGTATATTTAGATATTGCTGTAAGAGAGTGAAAATCAAAATTTATCTAATAGATTTGTATTATGACATGAAATTATTTTGTAATATTTTCCTAATAATGAAAGTTTTCTGTGTGCAATCCATTGCAATATCTGAATATAATATGTAAACTGATGATTCACTTCTACATCAAATTGTTTTAAAAATTTCATAAACACTTAGTAATTAATAAATTTTCTCTGGAATTAAAATTAACCCCAAAACTGAGACTGACAGTGAATCAAGAAACATTGTCTAATATGGCATTGCTATCAATAGAATAGGAATTATGTGAAAACCTTTACAACAGAATAATTATATCCTTTGCTAAAATGAAATCAGTAAAATACTTTAATAAAGATACAGAATTTCTTTTTAAAGTATATATTTTATTTATTGCTCACCTAAATTGGCACATCAACGCAATCCTCAACATGCGCAATAAGAAGTAATTTCAATCATTTTTGCCCTTTTGGCAGCTTTCAGTCATGTAAAAACCGCACTGTTAGGTATATTTATTTATTTATTTTTAGAGGTATATTTATCAAGTTATGAAGATAAAACATAGGTTCTGTAATTGTTCATTAGCTTGCTCTACAACACTTAACTGTTTAGGCAAATGGTTTGAGGGCCTTATCTGTAATCTTACTTAGGTCCTTGCTCATATCAGGATCGTGTCTGCCATCTTGCTTGTCTTCATGGTAGCATTAAAAAATATTGGCCATCTAATATTTAAGGGTTTTTTTTAGAGCAGTTTTAATTTTAGAGGAAAATTGAGAGGAAGGTACAGAGATTTCTGATACACTTCACACATGCACAACCTCCAGATTATAAACGTCCCCCACCAGGTTGGTATATTTGTTATAATTGATGAACCTACACAGACACATCATATTCACCCAAAGTCCATAGTTTACACTGTGGTTCACTCTTGGTGTTGTACATTCTGTAGGGTTGAACAAATGTATAATGACATGTATGCCTTCCTGTAATGTCATACAGAGTATTTTCACTGCTCTAAAACTCCTCTTTTCTCTGCCTCTATATCTCTCTCCCAAACCCTAAGCATTGATAACCACTGATCTTTCTAAATGTCTCCTAGCCCAGAATGTTATATAGTAGGAATCTTACAGTATGTAGTCTTTTCAGATTGGCTTCTTTCACTTAGTAATTTGCTTTTAGGGTTCCTCTATATTTTTTTCATGTCTGTATAGCTCATTTCCTTTTAGCGCTGAATAATATTCCATTGTCTGAATGTACCACAATTTGTTCATTTAAGCAAAAGGCATCAGGGTTGCCTCCAAGTTTTGGCAATTATAAATAAAGTTGCTATAAATCTTCACGTGCAGATTTTCATGTGGACATAAATTTTCAACCCATTTAGGTAAAGACCAAGGAGCATGGTTGCTAGATCTAATGGTATGAGTATGTTTTGTTTTGTAAGAAACTGCCAGCTGTCTTCCAAAGTGTCTGTACTATTTTGCATTCCCACCAGCAATAAATGAGTTCCTGTTGCTCCACATCCTTGGCAGCATTTGGTCTTGTCAATGTTCCAGATTTTGGCCATTGTAATCGGTGTGTAGAGGTATCTCATTATTTTAATTTGCATTTCCCTGAAGACTTTTGATGTGAAGAATCTTTTTCTATGCTTATTTATCATCTATCTTCTTTGGTGAGGTGTCTGTTAAGGTCTTTGGTCCATTCTTTGAGTTGTTTGTTTTCTTCTTGCTGAGTTTTAAGAAGTCTTTTTGTATTTTGGATAATAATCCTTTATGAGGTGTATCTTTTGCAAATATTTTCTCCAAGTCTGTGGCTTATCTTCCCATTCTCTTGACATTGCCTTTTGTGGAGCAGAAGATTCAAAAATTTCAATGAAGTCCAGCTTATAAATTCTTTCTTTCCTGGATTGTGCCTTTGGTGTATCTAAAAATGCATTGTTATACCCAAGGTCATCCAGGTTTTCTCCTATGTTATCTTCTAAAATTTTTATAGTTTTGAGTTTTACATTTAGGTCTAAGATGTATTTGATTTTATTTTTGAGAAGACAGTCTATCTAGTTTTTAAACAATCTTCTCTTATGCTTGTTGAAACCAACCTCTCCTGATCTTTCCCCTCTACTATTCTGGTTGCTACATAACAACAGATAATGACAATTATAATAGCAGAAATAGTAATAATTATTATTATTATTATGGTTAAATATACTCTCATGTTTATTCCACCTTTTTTGGCGAATTTATTTCATTTTCTTCCATGTAGTTATTATATCTTGGAGTTCTCTGGACTTGGTCCTGACTACATTTTTCTTCTTATTTTCCCTAAACAATCTCATTCATATTCACAACCTCAGTTAAAATATATATAACCATGAATTCCAAATTCTTCAGTAAACCCAGGACTGGTATATATACTGTCTAATTAACATACCCAGTTACATACCTGAAATGTGTCCCCAAATATCTCAAATATTAAACTCATTATCTTCCCCCACAATTCTTCTTTTCCCATTATTCCAAATCTCAGAACGTAACCCGAAGTCTATAAAAGCCACATCCCTAGCACCCATACTTGAAGCCACACTTTTTTCCTCCCAGTAATAAATACATTATCGACTTAATTTCTCCTCTTCAGTATCTCTGGAGTCAATCTTTTTTCCCAATCCACCTGAAGCATCCCAAGGTCAAGTTACAGATCTCCTCTTAGCTGAATTTTCCACCTCCTTCTTGTTCTGGTGTAATCTTTCTCCATGATACAGCCAGAGTAGGGCCTTCTAAATACAGATACGACGATGTCATTCTCTTTCTTAAAGCTGTTCAATGACTTTCCACTACTTTTAGAGTAAAAATCAAAATCCTCCACGTGTCTCTTTGGGTATGTACTTTTGGTCATTGCCTTTCTTTCCAGCTTCATCTTGTGTGGAACATACTCTATTCTCTCCACAACAGTCACATTTGCACTCTTTCAGTTCTTTGAAATAGAAAGCTCCCACCACATACTGCTCACCTGTCTCAAATACCCTTTCTCCTTCCTTGTGCAGGAAACACCCATTCTTCTTTAAATCTCAAATATAACTTCCCCAAGGCAGTCACCTTTGAGCTCCTAAACTAGCCGTATTCTGTTGTTCCCAGCTTCCACTCTACTGCTTCTCTTCATAGCAACTATCACCGTTTTATTCATATATATACACTTAAACACTTACACATTATATATATATATATAGATGGATAACACATATTTGCACTTATTTTGGTATATATCTAACTAGCAACTACCTTGTAAACGAGCCTTTTACTTCTATGAGTACCCAAATATGAGGGAAATATTTCAAAAATATTTCCAGCGAACTCAGTTAAATTTGATAACATAGAAAACTCCAAGATTCAAACATTCTGGTTATTCCTTATTATTTTTAAAGTCAATTCCATTAATGTATCTCTTTCCTCTGAATTTATAAGTAGATTTTTCAGATACACATAATGTTGATAGTTTGATTACCTGTTGTGCCCTTGATTTAAGGAGGTGCTTCCATGAGGGCACTGGCTCTAGCTTCTCAAACCCTATTTGCAGAGCATAGAGTTAGCATACTACTGTCCGGTCTGATATTCTTAATCTTGGTGTTTATCTTTTTGCTCATCTCTATGTAAGCACAACTGAGGATGCATAAAATATGAGCAGATACATTCTCAGCGAAGTCAGTGTTCACTAGTTCCCCATTATTTATTTCCTGTTATACAGGCTGTAAGCTCTATTGATCCTTATTCTTAGCCAGCATCTAATCTCATAACCTTTAAGACACCAAAAGTGGAGACACTCAAAATCTATATTGAATTTCAATTCTTTCCAAAAGCTTTTCTAAGGAGAACAGCATGAAATAGTGCTTCTTTCTCCAGAGCTGATAATTGGTTTCTAGTCCCAGTTCCTAGCAACTCCATGATCCCACATCATTCAACAATTCTGTCCTTTAATTTCCTCATGCACAAAATGTGGAACTTAATTAACTGATTCCTTGGATATTTTTCTTCTCAAAAATTCACAACTAGAGTCAGGGTAAAAGTCATTACATTGATATTTTATTGCATATACTAAATTATATAAAATTTTAAAAAACTAAAACTATAACACAAACAATATAGATATTCATTTGTCTATGCATGGTATATGATATATATATAACTGTAAGATAATTATTCCCATTCTTATCATATGTTAAAAGAAGTATCATTTAATCTGTAAATAATACTAATGGCAAAAATCACACTTGATTTGAATCATTTGGTTTGAATTATTTAATTCTGCCATAACTTATTATTTGGAATTGATTTTTACTATGTTATATATTCTTAGCATCATTTGAATAATCAATTTAAACTCATCATTATATTTAGATAATCAACAATTTCTAATTCAATTTGGCAGACAAGACCAATTTTACATTATCCAAATAGTGAAGTGAACTCAACACATGGTAGCCAATACTCTGTTTATTTATAGCTTCAGGATAATGTTCTCTATTGCTATAGTCCATATTCCATATTTTCAATAAACTTGGAAATTAGAATTAGTTCTCTCTGTCTTTAAAAGAATCTGAAATTGTCCCCCAAGGAGAGACTAGAGGCAAAGCATCTCTGTAATTTGTGCGGCCCAGTGCAAAATTAAACTGTGGTGCTTTTGTTCAAAAAGCATGGAAATGTGCTACTAAAGATTCTAAGAAATAAAGATTTTTCCCCCTTTTTTTCTGCACTGTTTCTCTTTGTTAGTCATGGCATTTCTTTTCATTTGCTATTTTATTCATTTACACTTAAAATTTTTAAATGATTAATCTAAATTTTTTATGTCCATCTTTATATTGAACAAGAATAGTGTCAAGTGCAAAAATGAACATTTAACTAGCACACAGACTCAACCAAAATTGTACAATTTGTATCTTGAGGCTTGTGGCTGGCATATGTGTTTCACTCTTGGCAGAACAGCGTAAACACTGCACAAAAGTAACATCACTATTTTTATCTGACATCTTGAAATATGCACATTCTATGGACATTCTCTACCTTTGGCTTACTGATGAATAAGGCAGGACTGACAAGAAAAGTTAGTAGGGTTACCCTTTCTCTGTTTGTCTATATCATCATTTACTTTGTAAGCGGTTGACTAATGTGTTCCTGTAATGTGTTACATGAAGGTAACACAAGTGAATGCATAGATGTATCCAATTTTTCCTCCATAATTTTAGGTACATTTAATCATTCAGTGATTATTTCAAATAAAAGAATAATGAAAATTTTGATAGAGACCAGTTAAGTCTACTTTACAAGGAAGGTTACTCTGAAGGGAAGAGAAATGATGTGGGAGGAATAGAAATCTATCTTGTCGTATATTTATGTATTTATTTACCAATATAAGAAACTTGATGCTAATGTACCTACATAAGAAAGAAGAAGAGATCATTCATATACTTCCCCCAGTAGGAAAACGAACCATTATATTCTAACCACCCACCCAGCCATGTGGGGAGTATGGGTTTTCACTGCTCAAGGTCTGAGCCCAAAGCCTGAACCCAAAGAAAATTGGAAAAGGAGATTCTGCAACCTAAGTGAAACACATTCTCCTCCCTTCTTGTTAGGTGTAGATTTTGAAAAGGGAGTCAAGACAATGGGAGTGCAGAGGTCATTTATTCTGACAGAAGCATAAGTAGTTCCAGAGATCTTGAAAAGAATAAACTTTCATGTCAACAATTTTAGGTCCCAAACCCAATCTCACCAGCACAGTCTCCTCCTCCTGGTTATGTAAGTATGGCTTATCACAGCCCCCTCCAAACTCAGAAAGTCAGTAAGAACCACTAGGAGCCTTGGGATAGCATGGCATGTGGACCACCCGTCGTTCCGGAGTGCTGCCGTGTTCAGTGAGCCAGGGGGTGGTGGTGGAAAGAGGGAACGTGGATCATTGCTGTGGCCGCGTGCTGTCCGGTATCAGCTCAGCCTTTGTCCTGCTCATGCGAGGTTTCATTGAAAGGTATTTATTTACTTATTTGTTTCTTTAAAAGAGAGAAATGGGACACAGTATAATACACATTTTAGATATGAGTATGCCAAGTATGCAGGGGGTCAATTTGAAAAGAGCGAAAGAGAAGATCAGTTAGGGTGCCAAGGTAAAAAAGGAGAATTGCATTTGTCAGAATGGAAAGGCAAAGATAAATTTGAGGCATCTCTGGTCTTTAAGATTCTGAGGCTTAGAGACAGAGCCATGATGAGAGTTGATGAATGTGAAGGAGACGACAACATTGTCTACTTTTCCAACTCGGGAATCAGGGCGACGGCAGCTTAAGAAGGATTGGCCTCTTCATTTTTCACACAGTCTCCTTGATTTACCTGTTTTTAAAGTCACTCGATTTTTTTTTTTTTTTTTTTTTTTGAGTAGAGGAAATCAAGATGTATTTACTATATTTCTTAACACATTTCACTTACCAGAGAAAATTTCCAGGACATTGTACCTCAAGTGTATAATCATTCGTGCTCTGCAAGTAGTCACTATAAACAAAAATATGTCTTTGTAACCAGAATCTCTCTTGAAAGGATGCTTGATCCATCACAAACGTAGCTAAATTGACCAGAGCTGAACAACAACTATATCCACATTAGTCCCTTGGCTTTTGGTCTTTACCTTGAAAACTACTTCCATACATATAAAATGGCAAGAGGGAGTAGGGCAGACCAAATATAGTAGCAAACATTTCATGGGCTCTCAATGTCTCTCATTTTTCCTAAAATTGTATAGCTTGAGCACTATCACATATTTATCTTCTGTAAGTAGACAATGTACTTACAAGGCTGCTGGACTTCTTTTTCTTCCCAGGATGTGTGGGTGTGTGTATATGTGGGAGGGTGGCAGGCACAAACTGAAGGATCTTCTTCATTCTTCTGTGATTGCATCCATTTCTCTGCAGAGAACAATGAATGAGGACAATGTTTTCGGGTTGATTTGTCAAACCTACAATACATACTGCCTCAATTTATGGAACTAAATCGTTTGCTAGCAGAAAAGCAGTAGAGGGAGTCAACTGGGCCAGATTTAAGGAGTCCATGGACTTGAAGGGTAGAGATTTAGTGGCTTTTACTTTTATTTTATTTTTACTTTTTTCTCTTTTTTAAAAAAAAATATTTTATTGAATTACAGCTGATTTACAATATTATGTTAATTTCTAATGTACAGCAAAGTGATTGTTATATATACATATACATTCTTTTTCATGTTCTTTTCCATTATGTTTTTTTCTTTTTTTGACCTCTTTATTGGGATATAATTTCTTTGCAATGGTGTGTTAGTTTCTACTTTATAACAAACTGAGTCAGCTATACATATACATATATCCCCATATCTCCTCCCTCTTGCATCTCCCTGCCACCCTCCCTATCCCACCCCTCTAGGTGGTCTCAAATCACTGAGCTGATCTCCCTGTGCTATGCAGCTGCTTCCCACTAACTATCTATTTTACACTTGGTAGTGTATATAGGTCCATGCCACTCTCTCACTTCATCCCAACTTACCCTTTCCCCTCCCCTTGTCCTCAAGTCGATTCTCTACGTCTGCGTCTTTATTCCTGTCCAGTCCCCAGGTTTGTCAGAACCATTTTTTTTTATTCCATTTCTATGTGTTAGCTTATGGCATTTGTTTTTCTCTTTCTGACTTACTTCACTCTGTATGACAGACTCTAGGTCCATCCACCTCACTACAAATAACTCAATTTCAGTTCTTTTTATGGCTGAGTAATGTTCCATTGTATTTATGTGCCACATCGTCATTATCCATTCATCCGTTGATGGACACTTAGGTTGCTTCCATACCTGGCTATTGTAAATAGAGCTACCATGAAAATTGTGGTACATGACTGTTTTTGAATTATGGTTTTCTCAGGGTATATGCCCAGTAGTGGGATTGCTGGGTTGTATGGTAGTTCTATTTTTAGTTTTTTAAGGAACCTCCATACTGTTCTCCAGAGTGGCTGTATCAATTTACATTCCCACCAACGGTGTAAGAGGGTTCCCTTTTCTCCACACCCTCACCAGCATTTATTGTTTGTAGATTTTTTGATGATGGCCATTCTTACTAGTGTGAGGTGATACCTCATCGTAGTTTTGATTTGCATTTCTCTAATGATTAGTGATGTTGAGCTTCCTTTCACATGTTTGTTGGCAAGCTGTATATCTTCTTTGGAGAAGTGTTTATTTAGATCTTCTGCCCATTTTTGGATTGGGTTGTTTCTTTTTTTGATATTGGGGTGCATGAGCTGATTGTATATTTTGGAGATTAATCCTTTGTCAGCTGCTTCGTTTGTAAAAATTTTCTCCCATTCTGAGGGTTCTCTTTTCATCTTATTTATGGTTTCGTTTTCTGTGCAAAAGGTTTTAAGTTTCATTAGGTCCCATTTGTTTACTTTTGTTTTTATTTTCATTTCTCTAGGAGGTGGGTCAAAAAGGATCTTGCTGTGATTTATGTCAATGAGTGTTATTCCTATGTTTTCCTCTAAGAGTTTTATAGTATCTCACCTTACATTTCGGTCTTTAATCCATTGTGAGTTTATTTTTGTGTATGGTGTTAGGGAGTGGTCTAATTTCATTTTTTACATGTAGCTGTCCAGTTTTCCCAGCACCACTTATTGAAGAGGCTGTCTTTTCTCCATTATATATTCTTGCCTCCTTTATCAAAGATAAGTTGACAATATGTTCATTGGTTTATCTCTGGGCTTTCTATCCTGTTCCATTGATCTATATTTCTGTTTTTGTACCAGTACCATACTGTCATGATTACTGTTGCTTTGTAGTATAGTCTGAAGTCAGGGTGCCTGATTCCTCCAGCTCTGTTTTCCTTTCTCAAGATGGCTTTGGCTCTTCAGGGTCTTTTGTGTTTCCATGCAAATTGTGAAAATTTTTGTTCTAGTTCTGTGAAATATGCCATTGGTAATTTGATAGCTATTGCACTGAATATGTAGATTGCTCTGGGTAATATAGTCATTTTCACAATGTTGATTCTTCCAATCCAGGAACATTGTTTATCTGTTAAATTTAGCAAGGCTTGATTTGTGACCCAAGATATGATCTGTCGGGGGGAATGTTCCATGAGCACTTGAGAAGAAAATGTATTATCATGTTTTTGGATGGAATGTCCTATAAGTATCAATTAAATCCATCTTGTTTAATGTGTCATTTAAAGCTTATGTTTCCTTATTTATTTTCATTTTGGTTCTGTCCATTGATGGAAATGGGGTGTTAAATTCCGCTACTATTAATGTGTAACTGTCAATTTCCCATTTTATGGCTGTTAGCATCTACCTATGTATTGAGGTGCTCCTATGTTGGGTGCATAAATATTTACAGTTGTTATATCTTCTTGGATTGATCCCTTGATCATTATGTAGCGTCCTTCTTTGTCTCTTGCAATAGTGTTTATTTTAAAGTTTATTTTGTCTGATATGAGAATTACTACTCCAGCTTTCTTTTGATTTCCATTTGCATGGAATATCTTTTTCCATCCCCTCTCTTTCAGTCTGCATGTGTCCCTAGGTCTGAAGTGGGTCTCTTGTAGACAGCATATATATGGGTCTTGTTTTTGTATCCACTGGCTTTTGTATCCAAAGCCAGTCTATGTCTTTTGGTTGGAACATTTAATCTATTTACATTTTAGGTAATTATTGGTATGTATGTTCCTGTTACCATTTTCTTAATTGTTTTGGGTTTGTTTTTGTAGGTCTTTTCCTTCTCTTGTGTTTCCTGCCTAGAGAAGTTCCTTTAGCATTTGTTGTAAAGCTGGTTTGGTGGTGCTGAATTCTCCTAGCTTTTGCTTGTCTGTAAAGGTTTTAATTTCTCTGTCAAATCTGAATGAGATCCTTCCTGCGTAGAGTAATCTTGGTTGTAGGTTTTTCCCTTTCATCCCTTTAAATATGTCCTGCCACTCCCTTCTGGCTTGCAGAGTTTCTGCTGAAAGATTAGCTGTTAACCCTATGGGGATTCCCTTTTATGTTAGTTGCTTTTCCCTTGCTGCTTTTAATATTTTTTCTTTGTATTTGATTTCTGATAGTTTGATTAATATGTGTCTTGTCATGTTTCTCCTTGGATTTATCCTGTATAGGACTCTCTGTGCCTCCTGGACTTGATTGACTATTTCTTTCCCATGTTAGGGAAGTTTTCAACTATAATCTCTTAAAATATTTTCTCAGACCCTTTATTTTGCTCTTCTTCTTCTGGAACCCCTATAATTCGAATGTTGGTGTGTTTAATGTTGTCCCAGAAGTATCTGAGACTGTCCTCAATTCTTTTTATTCTTTTTTCTTTATTCTGCTCTGTGGTAGTTATTTCCAGTATTTTATCTTCCAGGTCACTAATCCGTTTTTCTGCCTCAGTTATTCTGCTATTGATTCCTTGTAGAGAATTTTTAATTTCATTTATTGTGTTGTTCATCATTGTTTGTTTCCTCTTTAGTTCTTCTAGGTCCTTGTTAAACGTTTCTTGTATTTTCTCTATTCTGTTTCCAAGATTTTGTATCATCTTTACCATCATTACTCTGAATTCTTTTTCAGGTAGACTGCCTATTTCCTCTTCATTTGTTTGGTCTGGTGGGTTTTTACCTTGCTCCTTCATCTGCTGCATATTTCTCTTTCTTCTCATTTTGCTTACCTTACTGTGTTTGGGGGTCTTCTTTTTGCAGGCTGCAGGTTCATAGTTCCTGTTGTTCTTGTTGTCTGTGTGGAGGGGAGGGGAGGGGAGTGGTGCCTGTGTTCTGGTGGATGAGGCTGGATTTCGTCTTTCTGCCAGGCAGGACTGTGTCCAGTGGTGTGTTTTGGGGTGTCTGTAACCTTATTATGATTTTAGGCAGCCTCTCTGCTAATGGGTGGGGCTGTGTTCCCGTCTTGCTAGTTGTTTGGCATAGGGTGTCCAGCACTGTAGCTTTCTGGTCGTTGAGTGGAGCCGGGTCTTAGTGTTCAGACAGAGATCTGTGGGAGAGCTCTCACCAATTGGATATTACGTGGTTCCAGGAGGTCTCTGGTGGACCAATGTCCTGAGCTTGGCTCTCCCACCTCAGAGGCTCAGGTCTGACACCAGGCCAGAGCACCAGGACCCTGTCAGCCACATGGCTCAGAAGAAAAGGGTGGAGAAAAAGAAGTAAATAGATAAAAAAATATTTTTAATTATTAAAATTAAAAAACAAAATAATAATATTAAAATAAGAGAGCAACCAAACCAATAAACTAATCCACCAATGATCACAAGTGCTAAAAACTATACTAAAATAAACCTAAAATCAGAAACATGTCAGTCGCAAACAGCGAACCCCAAGTCTACATTTGTTCCCAAAGTCCACCTCCTCAATTTTGGGATGATTTGCTGTCTATTCAGCTATTCCACAGATGCAGGTATATCAAGTTGACTGTGGAGATTTAAACCCGCTGCTCCTGAGGCTGCTGGGAGAGATTTCTCTTTCTCTTCTTTGTTAGCACAGCTCGCGGGGTTCAGCTTTGGATTTGGCCCCGCCTCTGCGTGTAGGTCGCCTGAGGGCGTCTGTTCTTCGCTCAGCAGGACAGGGTTAAAGGAGCCGCTGATTCGGGGGCTCTGGCTCACTCAGGCCGGGGGGAGGGAGGGGCACGGAGTGCGGGGCGGGCCTGCGGCGGCAGAGGCCGGCGTGACGTTGCACCAGGCGCGCCGTGCGTTGCACCAGCCTGAGGCGTGCCGTGCGTCCTCCCGGGGAAGTTGTTCCAGGGTCACGGGACCCTGGCAGTGGCGGGCTGCACAGGCTCCCGGGAGGGGAGGTGTGGAGAGTGACCTGTGCTCGCACACAGGCTTCCTGGTGGCGGCAGCAGCGGCCTTAACGTCTCATGTCTGTCTCTGGGGTCCGCGCTTTCCGTCTCTGGAGTTCCTTTAAGCAGCGCTCTGAATCCCCTCTCCTCGCGCACCAGGAAACAAAGAGGTAAGAAAAAGTCTCTTGCCTCTTCGGCAGCTCCAGACTTTTTCCCGGACTCCCTCCCGGCTAGCCGTGGCGCACTAACCCCCTGAAGGCTGTGTTCACGCCGGCAACCCCAGTCCTCTCCTTGCGCTCCGACCGAAGCCCGAGCCTCAGCTCCCAGCCCCGCCCGCCCTGGCGGGTGAGCAGACAAGCCTCTCGGGCTGGTGAGTGCTGGTCGGCACCGACCCTCTGTGCGGGAATCTCCCCTCTTTGTCCCCCGCACCCCTGTTGTTGTGCTCTCCTCCGCGGCTCCAAAGCTTTCCCCCTCCGCCACCCGCAGTCTCCGCCCGCGAAGGGGCTCCTAGTGTGTGGAAACGGCTCCCTCCCACTGGTGCAGGTCCCATCCCTATTCTTTTGTCTGTTTATTCTTTTTTATTTTGCCCTACCCAGGTACGTGGGGGGTTTCTTGCCTTTTGGGAGGTCTGAGGTCTTCTGCCAGCGTTCAGTGGGTGTTCTGTAGTTGTTGTTCCACGTGTAGATGTATTTCTGATGTATCTGTGGGGAGGAAGGTGATCTCCACAGCTTACTCCTCCACCATCTTGAAGGTCCCCCAATTTAGTGCTTTTTTTTTTCCTCAGTAGTTGTGGCGCATGGGCCTAGTTGCTCTGGGGCATGTGGCGATTTAGTGCTTTTTAAATGTCACGATATGCTTTAGTACTTTGTATTTCAGAAGGGAAATTGGATTAAATAGTAGTTGTGCTAGAGCCTTCATATCTGTTCCCCATATGCTGTGGTCTTTGGGCTACTGTAATCAAACACTTTGGAGAAGTATGAGATCATATTAAATGCCCAAAACCATCATGAGCCACTGAAAATCTCATTTCTGTGGTTTGGGAAGTTCTGCTAAATTATTTAAATTTTATTCCAAAGTAGATTTAACCACGGTGATATGAAGTCTCCCTGGGTATTGAGATTTTTTCACTGTTAGACTCAGATTGCTTCTTAAATATAAACTAATTTCTTTTTACTTAGAGAAAAATAGAAAAAAGAGTTTAGAATCATAAGCTTGGAGTTGAACATCAGTTTCAAAAATAGCTAGATGTTTAACTTTTCAATCTTAGTTAATTGGCAAATATGGAATTTATTTTCTAAACTTTTTAGTATTAAAACACCACCAGTACCACCACCATCATCACCACCATCATCACCACCATCATCATCACCATCATCATAATCACCACCGTTATCATCACCATCCCTCCATATCGTAGTTAAGAAAATTTAACAAAGTCAAATATAAATAGCCTGGCACCAGTATAGGTTTTAATTTTAATACCCATTCTTAGTCTTACCCATCTGAGAAGTGCTTTTACTTTCTAACCTCCATTTTTCCCCCCATTTAAAAAATGTCTGGTATTTTATAAATCTTATTCTATTTGTTTTGCTAAACAACTTTTAGAAAAGTGTTTCCACAGAGAAAAGACAGTCTTAAAGTACAGTATAGAAACATGGGCATAAGCCTGAGTAAAGTATTAAAGGTGACCATGGGACTTGACTGGCCGTCCCATTCTTTCCAGGAATAATGGCTGTGCTGATGCCATCTTTTTCATTCACTTGTACACTTCATACTCACTCATCCATCTTTGTTTGGATAGAGAACTAGACTATTCTATGAGAGAGAGGAAAAAAGATATTTTGCCTGAGCTATTGCATTTTGGGTATCCTTCTATAAAGTAGAGCTTTTCTTTCCTTCCACCCCCCAATCCTTGCATTAAGGTGGTTACTCTCAAATAAATGTTTTACTTCTCAAAAATAAAGATTCTAAACCTGAGGATTTTAATTTGAATTGTTTTGTGTCACTTCAAAATAAATGGTCACTATTAACAAAAAAGAAAAGAAAAGAAAAGAGGAATTTCTCCTACCCATCTCCCGATGAGTTTTAGATTGAGGAATTGGTACCGACATAATGTGATTTAAATTTTTATGACTAATCTGAGATGCAAGGGCTTTCTGAGACAAACAATGTTAATTTGCATTTATATGGAACTAGATTGCCATCTCAGATAACTATGGAGATTCTCTCAGGCTGAGAGTATTACAAACCTCATTTGAAAAATAAAATTCATCATCTTGTTATTATATGTATGAGTTACTCTCTCTTATCTGTGAAGATGTAAATATGGATAATAGGAAAATACATACGATAAAAATTGTGCCATGAATTTCACGTGTGCATACTTAGTTCCTTTTTCTCTGGAAATTACATTCACTGTCTCACCCTTTCTTAACGTATAGAAACTATCTCCCCAGCTATAAAACTGAACAGCCTACAAAGATAAATACTGTTTAAGATACTTAACTGTCTAAGAAATAAAGTGACAAAGGTAGACAGTGAACATTTATTTTTATGAGCATCAATGTTTGCATATTTGAACATGCAGATAAACAGACCAAAAGAATCTTCTGAAAGATTGACAGCAAAAAATTTCATATTGCAAAAGATTACTATAACAAAGACATACATTTTGTGCTCGTTGATCTTGTGTTTCAATAAAGGCAGGCCAGTTATCCACAGAAATGAGTCTATAAATGAGTGTGTCTGAGTTTCCAGCTTTTGTAACAATGGGTTAAAAACTAATAACACTAATAATTATGAATTTTTATCATTTCTGTTGTTGCTTGATGATTTCCACGATAGTTGGATGAAGACGTTGAATAAAAATTTAATGCACCCATTAACTTGTTCCTGTGCCCAAATAGTTTCTTCACATATGACTTGGTTTTAGTTTTGATAAAATCTACCATCGTTTTGTAATGTACTGAAATACCGAATCACTGTGTTGTGCACCAGGAACTAACATAGTGCTGTAGGTCAATTGAACCCCCCACCTCCAAGCCCAAACAAACAAACTCATAGTAAAAGAGATCAAATTTGTGTTTACCAGAGGCAGGGGGTGAGGGGAGGGGTAATTGGATGAGGGTGGTCAAAAGGCACAGACTTAAAATTATAAGATAAATACTAAGGATGTAAGCTACAACATAATTGGTATAACTAACACTGCTTTATATTATATATAAAAGTTAAAAGAGTTAATCCTAAGAGTTCTCATCACAAGGAAAAAACAGATTTTTTCCTTGTTCTTTGATATTGTATCTATATGAGATTATGGCTGTTCACTACACTTACTGTGGTCATCATTTCATGATGTATGTAAGTCAAATCATTATACTGTACACCTTCAACTTATACAATGTTATATGTCAATTTTATCTCAATAAAACTAGCCGAAAAAAAATTTTAAAAAAGAATCTAAATATATACAAGCATGTTCATGTCTATTTAACCCAATATAATCAATTACTTTCTTTGGGATATAATTTACACTCAGTAAAATTTATACTGTTTAGGTGTACAGTTCATTGAGTTTTGACAAATGTATACGATCATGGAATCATAACTACAAGCAAATATAGAACATTTCCATCATCCCAAAAATTCCCTTGTGTCCTTTGCAATCAGTCCTCCACCCCTAGCCCAACTGTGGCAGTCCCCAGTATGATTTACGTCTGTGTAAATGAAATCAGAGGGTGCCTGTCTTTCACTTGCAAAATATTTTTGAGGTTTTTCTATGTTGTTCCATATATCAGTAATTTATTCCTTTTTGTTTGCTGAGAACAATTCCATTTTATGGATTTACCAAGTTTTATTTATTTATTCATCAGTTGCTGGTCTTTCCCTTGTTTCCATTGTTGGAGTATTATGTTTCCATGTGCTGCTGACATTCACATACAGGTGTGGGCATAAGTGTTGATTTCTTTGGGGTAAACACATAGAAGTGAGATTGCCAGGTCATATTTTAAGTGTATGTATGAGTTTATAAGAAACTGCCACTATTGCCCCCAAAGTGGCTTTTGCTGTCCCAGAAGCAATGTGTGAGAGAGTTCCAGTTGTTCCATAACCACTACTTTGTGATGTCTCTCTCTGTCTGTCTCTCTCCTCTCTCTGTCTCTGTCTCTCTCTGTCTCTGTCTCCCTCTCTCTCTCTCTCTCTCTCTCTCTCTATATATATATATATATTAGCCATTCTAATAGGAGGGTAGTGATATATAATTGTGGTTTTAATTTGCATTTATTTTATGAACAGTGATGTCTAACATCTTTTCATGTGCTCATTTACCATCTGTATCTCTCCTATCTAAATGTCTGTATTTAATTCATAATTTGATATTTGAAATCCCTTCAGTCCTCCTAAACCAATTAATTTCCTCATCTTTAAAATTATACAATAGAATCTACCTTTAATTCCTACTGGCTTTTCTGAATAAACATATAAACATGCTGAAGTCTTTCAAACCTTAAAAAATGAATCTCACACATACACACACACACAAGCCACATCTTCTTCTAGGTGCTGACCGGTCTCATTATCATTTAATCTCCACCGTCAAAGTGCTTGAATGCCTACACTTTCTGTCCTCTTACTGACGTGTCAGTAACATCCTAACAGTCCCACCACCCAGTGAAGATGTAACAGAGATACCCTCTTTCTCTCTCTCTTGCCACAACTTTACAAATTCCTTTTTTTTACTTTCTATTCATCGAATGTTGGTTTTTCCTTAAGATTGCATTGTCAGACTACATTCCTAGATGAGAACATCTACTCCATGATTCAGTTATCATGGGACGATAATTCCATAGCATAACGGGTGCTGATAATGGCCCAGACATTTTTACTGAGCTCTGGATCATTATACCCTATTGTTTATCATCTGTCCTCACTGGTTCCTTTTCAAAATCACCTTAACTCAACGTGTAAAGTAAATGTATCACTTATCTCTGTAAAGCCTCACCTCTCTGGTGTTCCTTACCTGTGCAAATGTCATCACTACTCAGTGTCAAAGTCAAAAGCATAGAGACTCTTCCATGGATGTGGAGCTCTTCACACGCCACATCCATGGAATCACAAAATTCTATCCCCTCTGCCTGCTAAATACTCCTGTCCATCCTCACTGTCACCCTCTCGATGCTGCCACCATTTCTCACCTGAAACCTACAGCCTCCTGTGACTTCTCCCTCCTTTCGCTCTTGCTACTCTCCTTACTATGTTCTCAGGGATGGTTCCAAAACACATATCTTTTCACACTTATCACTCCACTGCCCAAAGTCTATCAGTGGCTACTCATTGCCCGGGTAGTGTTGCCGAAACCCAGCCTCTGTACACCGGCCTTGAATTGAATCTTGGAGACAGAGTTTTGGGTGAAGCAGAAAAGAATAGCTTTTATTGCTTTGCCAGGCAAAAGGGGCCACAGGGGGCCAATGCCCTCAAGACTGCGTGTCCCATCCTGGAGTGGGTAGTGAGGAGTCTTATAGTAATGGCTCAAGGAACAGGGCGTGGTCAGCTCATGGGCATTCTTCTGATTGGTTGGTGGTGAGGTAATTGTGAGTCAGCATCATCAACTTTCTGGTTCCAAGCAGTCTAGGGTCTATGTTCTTGCAGTCAGCAGTTTTCATCTGGTGGGTCAGCTTCCTGTAAACACAGCTTAGGAATGTGTGTCAGGCCTTTATCGATATCTTTCAGGGAACTGGGAGTTTGGTGATTCTGCTATGTGGCAGATTTACGGTCTAAATTTTTGCCAGTTCCCCAGTCCAACAGCTGTTCTTTGTTTCTACAGCTTCACATTTCCCCATCATTAACTCTCAACTCAGCCTTTTACTTCAAAAGACAAGGACACAGGGGCTTGTACACGGTTTCAGTAGAAAACTAAAACCTCCTTTCCCGGTCTTATAAGGTGTGTGGTGACGTCACTGCTGACACTCCAGCATCACTTCTCCCTCCTAGCCCTGCCCACTTCACGTTCCAAACACACCAGAAACTCCCCAGCACTGCCTGCCAGGGAGTCTTCACTCCACGCATGCCACCTTGGATGGCTGCCTGCAAAATATTTTCTTTGCCTTCTCTCCCTAAATCTTTTGTCATTTCCCCACACCACTTCCCATAATAAAATCCACCCTTTCTGTATCAGGGTAATGTTGATCTATTCTGATGGGATTCTTATCTCACCCTGTAGATTGCTGTTGTTTTTTGATTATGTTCTTGCAGAGCATTCTGTACTTCTCAATTAAATAATTTATTTTTATAAAATGTTTTATTGTCTTCTTTCAAATAATATATAAACAACATGAGAGCAGTGATCATGTCAGCCTATACTTGAGCTTTCTTATAGCATTTGACATGAATGAGCACCATATGATTACACAGTAACTTTAGTTTACACAGTAAACTAAACTATTGATCGATTAATATGTATGGATTTTGTAGATCATGGATCTAAAGTGAATAATGTAGTATCTGGGACTGGGTAGGTTACCTGGAAAATTGTCGCTATTATCAGACCTGTAATTGTAACTTAATTTTCACATGATGTATTTAAAAGCTTCTTTGAATCTAATTCTCTGTTATGTCAGTCAGGCATTCAATAATACACCTGTAAAACTCAGTTGCTATATTTCTTTCTTCTCATGAGACACATATATCCTAAATGATTATCCTTTTACATTAAATATCATCTAATCACAGAGGTCTTTTTCTGTAGCTCAGCACTCCCGGTTGGGCCACTCTCACAGGAATACACCAGTGGATGACCTGTTGAAACAAATCAGAGCCTCAGTTCAGCAGGCCTGCGGTCTCCGCTGCAACATAGCCACCACTCACAATGATGCTGGGTGTGAATGGACCAGAATACACTGTACATTCTACTCTTAAAAGAGAAGGACAAGGGCTTCCCTGGTGGTGCAGTGGTTAAGAATCCGCCTGCCAATGAAGGGCACACAGGTTCAAGCCCTGGTCCGGGAAGATCCCACATGCCGCGGAGCAACTAAGCCCATGCACCACAACTACTGAGCCTGCACTCTAGAGCCCGTGAGCCACAACTACTGAGCCCACGTGCCACAACTACTGAAGCCCATGCGCCTAGAGCCCATGCTCCGCAACAAGAGAAGCCCCCACTCACTGCAACTAGAGAAAGCCCACGTGTAGCAACAAAGACTCAATGCAGCCAAAAATAAATTTTTAAAAAAAAGAGAGAGAGAGAAGGAAAACTATTCCCTTAATGGTACTCATGTTAACACATACTACAACAGGTTCACTACTTTCTCAGCGTTGCGGAGACAAAAGATAAAGTCTTACTAGTATATAGCAATAATTTTTTTACACACTGCAATGGACATGACCACATCCGTGTGTACCCACACAGACACTATAGAAAAAATACAGTTAGTAAACATACATACCTCATCACCAGTGCAAAGAATAAAATATAATAACGGGGATTAATATTCTGTGAATTTAGAAAATTAGAAATAATGAGAAATATCACATTTATTTATTTTTTTAAAAATCACTTTACTGAGACATGATTTACATACAAAACACATATGTATTTAATGTATACAACTTGATGAGTTTGGAGATAAGTATACATCTGTGGAACCATCACCACAATCCTATTCCATAAACATATCCACTACCTCTACTACTTTCCTCCTCTTACCCTTTTTATTTTATTATTTTATTGTGATAAGAACACAATATAAAATATATCCTCTTAACAAAGTTAAGATCTCTAGGACTTATCATCTTGCAAAATTGAAACTTTGTACTCTTTGACCAACATCTCCCCATTTCCCTCTCTCCCAGCTCCTGGTAACCACCCATTCTACTCTCTGTTTCTATGAATTTGACTATTTTAGATTCCTCATATAAGTGGAGTCAGGCAATATTTGTCCTTCTGTGACTGGATTATTTCACTTAGCATAATGTCCTCCAGGTTCATCCATGTGGTCGTATATGGCAGGATTTCCTTCTTTTTTGAAGCTGAATAATATTTTATTATATATATTACATTTTCTTTTTCCTTTCATTTGCTGACAGACATTTAGACTGCTCTGATGTTTTGTTTATTGTGAATAATGATTCAGTGAATATAAGAGTGCTGATATCTCTTCAAGATCCTGATTTCATTTCAATTTATTCCCACAAGTGGGATTGCTGGATTATGTGGTAGTTCTATTTTTAACTTTTTAAGGAATCTTCATACTGTTTTCCATAGCAGATTAACCAAAATACATTCTCACCAACAGTGTAAAGGGTTCTCTTTTCTCTGCATCCTCAGCAACACTTGTTTGTTTTCTTTTATAATAACCATTCTAACAAGTATAAAGTAATATCTCATTGTGGTTTAAATTTACATTTTCCTGATGATTAGTGATGATGAGCTCCTTGTCAAATACTGTTGGCCATTTGAATATCTTCTCAGAGAAATGTCTATTCAGGCCCGTTTCCCATTTTTTATCCCTGAGATAAACCCATGCATTTGTGGTCAAGTGATTGTTGACAAGAGTACTAATAATATACAGTGGGGGAAAGGATAGCCTTCAATAAATGATACTGGGAAACTGGAGAGTCACATGCAAAAGAATGAAATTGGACCCTTATCTTACAGCCCACACAAAAACCAACTCAAAATGAATTAAAGAGTTAAATGTAAGACCTGAAAACATAAAACTTTTAGAAGAAAACTTTGGAAAAAGCTTCTTGACATTGGCCGTGGCAATACTTTTTTGGAAATGACATCAAAAGCACACACACAAAAAGCAAAAATGTTGCAGGAAGGGGGACCCCTTCCAGGGCCCGAGAGTGGGCTCTTGTCTAACACTCGGAAATGAATTGTCCTAGGAGACACACATGCTGACAAAGCAAGATTTTATTGGGAAGGGGCTCCCGGGAGGAGAGCCGGAGGGTAAGGGAGCCCAGGAGAACTGCTCTGCCATGTGGCTCGCAGTCTCGGGTTTTATGGTAAAGGGGTTAGTTTCCGGTCAAGTGTCTGGCCAATCACTCTGACTCAGGGTCCTTCCTGGTGGCACATGCATTGCTCAGCCAAGATGGATTCCAGCAAGAAGGATTCTGGGAGGTGGTAGGACATATGGACTGGCATCTCCTCTCTCCTTTTGATCGTTCCCGAATTCTTCCAGTTGGTGGTAGCTTGTTAGTTCCACTTTCCTTACCAGGACATCCTGTTGTAAGATAACTCATGCAAGTAGTTACTATGGTGCCTGGCCAGGGTGGGCCGTTTTAGTGAGTCGTTCCCCTAACAAAAATAGACAAAGAGAATCACATCAAACTAGAAAAGTTTCTTCACAGCAAAGGAAACAATCAAAAAAGTGAAAACTCAGCCTACTGAATGGGAGACAATATTTGCAAACCATACATCTTATGAGGGCTAATATCTAAAATATATGAGGATATCTTAAAATTCAATCACAAAGAACCAAATAACGCAATCACACAGATTTATGAAGGATGAACACGCCTACTTTGGATTTCAGGAGACGGACTGCAACAATTGAAGATGTTCTACACTGTTGGGAAAGGCAGTCCCTTGCATAGTTTTATGACCTCTGCTCTGTCAGATAAGAATGAGCCCTGGGCCTTGAACACTTCCTTACCCAGAGATCAAGAGTCCACAGAGCCTTTTCTTGGTTTACCACCTTATGTGGGATTATCTTTCCGTGTTTCAAGCTCAGTGTGTGCTCCTTTGTTCTGTTTAAGTGTGTTTCAGTGGCCCTCAGGAATGCCCCCAGGAGCATCCATTAAATAGTGCTGCTTTAAAACTTAGAGAAGCCTAGACAATTCCTGCAGTATACTTTGCAAATCATTTATCATATGCCAGAATGTGTGTCTTTATACAGTATTTTCTGTTAAGTACCTAATGTGTACCAGATATTGTTCTTGACTTTGAGAAGACAAGAGTGAACAAAATGAAGAAGGTCCAAGTTGTCATCCAGGATGTTAAAGTGACAGCAGATAAAAGAATAAATATGCAAGGAGGTTTCAGATAAGAAAATGTACCATGAATAAAATAAGACAGTAAACTGAGGTTTGACTAATGAAAAATAATAAGGCACTTGAAAATCTTGTGAAGAGCATGCCAGGCAGAGAAAAGAGCAAAGGCAATGGTTGTTAAGAGGGAAACGATAACAATACGGCTGGGATTAGTAAAGCAGCAGGAGAAGGTACAAAATCAGTGTCACCAGAAGCACAGCATGAAATTAGAAATTTAGGGAGGGACCAACTCATGTGCAATCTTATAGGCCAAATTAAGGTGAGGTCATTTAGGCCAAATTAATCCTTAATTGGATAAATATTGAATACATACAAAGTGACAGGTCCTTTGTGAAGTTCTGGGGAAATATAAGCAAGCAAACTGCATTTGGCCCTTATCTTCTTGTTAAGGGCCACACAGGATAGTAAGTGTGGAAAGGCCGCACAAGATAGTAAGTCCAAGTATTTGACACCAACGTTAAGGAAAAATTGATGGAAAGTGTAAAATCAGTGAAGAAGCAGTTAATTCAATAGCTCCCTCAAGATGTTACAACAGGGTTTTAATATTAGATGTTATTTTGATTTTCATTCACTCTTTAATTAAACCAGTAGTTACCCAACTCATATTACATCCATTATTAAAAGGCTCAACTCATTTATAAAATTAAATCAATTATGGGCTTCCCTGGTGGCGCAGTGGTTGAGAGTCCACCTGCTGATGCAGGGGACATGGGTTCGTGCCCCGGTCTGGGAAGATCCCACATGCCGCAGAGCGGCTAGGCCCGTGAGCCATGGCCGCTGAGCCTGCGCGTCCGGAGCCTGTGCTCCACAACGGGAGAGGCCACAACAGTGAGAGCCCCGCGTACCGAAAAAAAAAAAAAAAAAATTAAATCAATTATAAATAATTGTCTAAGCAAAGTGCTAAATAGTGTGGGAACTCAAAAAAAAAGACTAAAAAAAAAAAAGACTTCTCAAATTGCTTAGAATCTAAATTGTTTCAAATAATTTAGATGATCACGCTATATATGGTAAGGGGAAAAAAACAGAGCGCATCAAAATAATGTGTATAAAATATTCAATTAAACTTTATTGCATGCCAAAAATATAGAACACAATTTGATGCAGTATAAATGACCCACAAATGTTCATGTCTGCATTTAGAAAATACAGGAGATCTCAAAGCCTAAAATTCCTGTCAGCTAATTTAACCTGAATTGACTTGAAATATTGCCACCAAGAACACTGGGGAAATAAGGTCGTAAAAAAAGAGATTACTCCAGTTTAAATCATCAGACCAAAACTTTTAAAATTAAATTTGGCTCTATTTATGTATATTTAGAAAATAAGAAAAATGGACTGGGATATTCTTTTTTTCTCATTTCATAGAGATAGTGATCCATTATCTTCTCTTTTCTGTGTAAATGGCAGATTTATTGAACATAAACCTTATATGAAGGCCCTGCAGAGTTAGGTATTGTATGTATTATATGAGGATTTGCTCTGACATGCACATTAAGTTGACTGAGTGTATACCTGTCACACACAGAAAAAATTCTAATGGCCATCACTGCCAAGTCAACCAAGGGCTCTGAAAATCCATCTGTGTCCTTTGAGATCTGTAATAAATATTCGATATCATTTATTGTGCAGGGAACCCAGCTTTTTTTCAATGAACTGTATTAGTTATACAAGTGTGGATTAGAGAGAAAGAGTAAGATTTATTGAAGAATATAAGCAGATTTCACTCAGATTCATTGACTTTTTTTTTTTTTTTTTTTTTTTTTTGCGGTACGTGGGCCTCTCACTGTTGTGGCCTCTCCCATTGCGGAGCACAGGCTCCGGACGCGCAGGCCCAGCTGCCATGGCTCACGGGCCCAGCTGCTCCGCGGCATGTGGGATCCTCCCGGACCAGGGCACAAACCCGTGTCCCCTGCATCGGCAGGCGAACTCTCAACCACTGCGCCACCAGGGAAGCCCTCATTGACTTTCTTTACATTTAAATGGAATTATATCACAATGGAACCCCATCAAAACATGCTTCACGTTAATGGATTCAGGAAAAATAAAAATCACAAATCACATTATGCTCTCTGAACATAACCATAAATATTTTTAAAAATTATTTGGTTTGTTTGTTTGTTTTGAGTAGTACCTGAAGGAGTTGGTGCTATGAAATCAGGTAAAAAAACTCTGTGGAAGTGGGAGCCTAGAAGTATAAGTGTCTCTAAAAGTCTAAATTTCCAGAAATCACGGTAGGGCTTTGGACATGTACAGTGTATTGCATGGGGATTTGAGGCAATGAATCTAAATTTCTAGCTAACTTCTTGCTGACACCTGGATTTCATATATGTATGCTTTTTCTTAAAAGTCCAATTAAAATGCAAACTCCTCTGTCACTCTTTCTGTAATTCTCATCTGCAGTATTTTTCCTCCTTTATCTGCTCTCCACAGTATTTTGTAATTACCTCTCTAGTATTGAATATATCATACTACATCAGATCATTAATGTGTGTTCTCCTCTTTGTTTTCTAAACTCTGAAAATCCCATCCAAACAAAACATGCACACATTCTCCTTTTAAAATAGGGACTAAATAAATTCATCTCTGTATTCCCAGATGCTAAAATGACATATGATATTGATATATTATGATATATCATAATGTGCTAATGATATTTATCTGCCATATCATAAATAATCATTAAATGGTGTGACTGAATCCTTTTATGACAAAAGGATGAATGGTCGGTGAATGTATGGATACCATACTTTTAACTATTGTAGTTTTGATGCAATAATTCTTATAATTTGAACTGTAGTGCATACACTAGCTGAAAATATGTTGAAAGTATCTCATAAACTAAAAGACAGAAAAATAACTAAGAGCAAAACAAAATTCATTTACATATCTATGTTGTATTTTATTGCTTTGGCACAAAGACTATTGCAAAGTGCACAAGGAAAGATCAGCTATGCTGTAATTTTCAGTTAAAATGAGTTTCTGCTTATAACATAGACAATTTCTGGAGGGCATTAAAAAAAACAATTATCTGAGTCATATAAGAGCATTTGATTAACTTTTAAATTAACTAACATTGCCTTTTAAATAGCTAGTGAGAAATAAGAATGATACAATTTACATATATGTCAATGTCTACCGTAAGTAAATTGTATTTTTCTAGACTTGATATTTAGAGAATAATAATATTAACATTAGTATTTAATTATTGGGTGCCTGCTATGCCTTAAACTGTTCCAAATGATTTACATATTTCATTTAAATAACATATCAAGTCCATGTGCTAAGTAGTACTATTAACATCAGAGTCAAATATTTTCAGGAAGATTAAATCAGTTTCTCAAGGTCTCTAAAATGGTAACGCCAAAAGGGAACAATTTGGTCAGAGGTCTATTGTACACAGCCAGGAAACAGTTAAAATTCACCTGCTACCAACAGCAAAACACAGCTAAGGAAAAGCTTATGCAGGAGTTTGTTTAGGTTTGCTGGATTAAATAAAACTAAATCATCTGTTTTGGTCACTGCATTGGACATGCTCTTGAAATTTGTTGCCAATAAAATATATGTCATTTGATATTGGGAAAGGAAATTTAAAAATACTAGTGAAAATACTATACTTGTTAGAAAAAATTTCTGAAAGACTTTGGTAATAATCTCTTCGGTGGAGATGCTGTCCATGCCCATCCCCCATCCCTTCACGACCACACCAGTAGACATTCCAGGACTTCAGAAAATACTTCCTCGACCTCTCTCACCTCCAAAAGAAGTTTAGTTGTGCCCCCTTGTTACTTCATATCTTTGCTAATCTATTTTTACAGAGGTTTATCGGTTATACTTTTCAGTTGTCAGCGCATTTAATTAAATTATGTGTTATTAATGTTGTATCTCCAGTATTTGCTACATATTCTGACACCGAGCAAACAATTATTATATGTTTCCTAAATAAAAAAGGAAGAATAAACAGTTTCTATATGCATCAAATGGTACCAGCTGCTGAAGTTCATAAATGGAAGAGTTGAAGTAGTCTCAGTTAATTATAAAGCTCTTCCTTGAAGATTTGTAGTAGAATGTAGCAAAGTAATTCAGGGAATTTATAGGTAATATTTTATTAAGTAATTGTTGGCCATATGGATATGATCTCTGCAGCCAAAGATCTTTGTTTGCTAAACTATCTGTAATGGTAACAATCATTGTGACATAATTTTTAGGAACCTCTTTTAAGGTTTCTGGATTTGTATTGTAACTGTCATCTTTTACTATCATAGCTGATATATGGAAATTTGGTGACATTCTTTTATCTGGAAAAAAAGTCTTAACAGAAGTTTTAACCATACGACTATATCTTGTAAAATGTAACATTCATATATGCACAAATGCATTTTCACATCTATACACATATGACCTTGCTCAAACTGTTTAATCTATTTGTTCATACTTTTAAATATGTAAAATACAGATAATAATAACTTTTGAAATAAGTTTTGAAATTAAATTAGTTAAACAATAAAAAGGATTAGGAGGTAATTGAAACACGGTAAAACCTCAATAAGCATTAAATATTATTATTATTCATGTAAAGGAAATCTATCATTGGAGAATTTTTATGAGAAAGCTTAATCAAACAAACTATATTGGAATGTAAAAACTTGTGGCAGTGGAATACTTGACTTTTAATTTGAGAGTTTAATGAAAATATACGAAGCTATCATGTGGTTGATTAGCTTTGTGGTTTGAAATTAGTTAAGTAATAATAAGTATCTAGATTTGTAATACAACGGTTCCCTAAGGCTCATTTCTCAGATTCAACCTGGCATGGTTTTGAATGCTGAATTAATTTATTAAAAATAAGTACATTTTAAAACTACAGTTTATGTATTCTAATTTTTTACATAGAAAGTAAAGCATGCATTTATGCAAACTCCAAGTCTGAAAATTCTTGCCAACAGCCATGTGCAGATTCTCAGATTCTTAGTACACCAAACTAATTCAAATCTGAAAGATAAATGTTAAATGGAGAATCAGGGATTCTGCATATTCTCTCTTTAGCGAGTCATGCAGCCAAGGTAAATGCAGCGTAATCACAATCATTGAAATGTCTATGTATCAAACCAAACAGAAAAATAATAAATTCCTAGAATTCCTATAACTTCCCACTCCAAGAATATTGAAGTATATTCACAGATTATTGCAAGTATAATATGTCTGTTAAAAACTTGCTGAAGTTATAAAAGAAGGTACTAAAACATATAAGAAGGAAGATGTTCCTAAACAGTGCCTTTTGAAAGGATTAATCTTCCGTGAGTGATTTATTCTATTAAAGTAGTTTACTCAAGATAAGATGCAGTTATTAAAAAGTGTCATAGTGACTGAAGGCACTTTCCCTCACAGAGTCTGCTTTCTTTTTTCAGGCAATTAAACACTATCTTGCAAACAGTACATTCTCCTTTGCCTTTAAGCATGTGTGAGTAAATGGCATTTTGAAGAAATTCTTGCTCCATTCATCTTCTTTTCAACATGCCATTTTATCACTCTGATCCCTGTCATACTGAAAGCCTGGAAATGGTACATTGTTTTCTCAAATGAAATCACTTGTATGCTTTTCTATACCTGTTCTTATTGTTAAACAATAAGAAACAATGCTCCTGAGGGTTGAAATGTGGTGCCCTTATTTTTCTTGGTTATCCATTCATATGACTTTAAATATCAGTGTTACCAGGTTGACTTTGATTTATATTTCTAGACCTGACCCCTCTCCTGCTCTGTCCCCATGTGTTACACAGCCTGCTGGACCTTTCTTGATCATAAATGGGACCAAATATTTGCCTCTCTCTCTCATTTCTCCCGTTCCAGTAATTTTTTTTTCTAATTTTGTTAACCCCTACATCTCATAGGCTATGAATCATTCTTCACTCTTCCCAGTCCTATGTTCACTATGTGGAATTATGTACTAAAATGTTTTGTGTTCTATCTCTGAATCCAACTTTTCTTCTCTTTTTTTTACCACCCAACTCTTCATCCAGACACATAAGGATTCATGTGAACTGCATTAAAATATGGCAAAGATATCTTTGTTTGGAAATAATATTAATAAGAAATATTAGTATCTTACTTAAACCATATTATCTCCCTTCCTCAAATTATTCCACTTTGCCTCCTGTAATAAAATTCACTTAGAAGATTCAAGGACCTTTGGCAAATAGCCTCAATCCATGCAATATGCTTACTACCTATTGAGTCATTTTATCAGTATGTTGTTCATTTGTTTCCACGCTTTCCCCTGGCTCCTATGGGAAGAGCCCTCATAACCATTTCTGGTCTGGCACTGCTCAGTTGGAATTGATTTTTGCTCAAATACAGTTTCGGTTTATCTTTTAACAACTTTCACAGCTTATAGAATATGTGCAGTGAGATACTGGTGTTTGTGTTAAATGCTGTTTATTATCCATTGTCTAGCTACTGTATTATTTTGTTCAAAATTAATAACATCTTTAAATATATTAGGGTGTTTTTTCTGTTTAAAGTCTTTTTCACAGAAACTCCATCATTGATCCCACTTCCATTGCCACCTTTGATTTTTTGGCTCAATATGATTCCATATTACAGTAATATATCATTACTTCCAACAGATGTGAGCTCCTTTTTAGGGTCAGAAATGTGACTCCAAAAATGTGCTAATTCAGTAGAAAAAAGGGTTGATGCTTTTGTTAAATTTAATTAGTGAGATTTTTTTTTTGTCTTGTTCTACATAGAAACTAGGTTAAATTTTCAGTTTTACAAGTCTTATAAAATAAGTGTCCCTGTGTTTGAATTATACAAGCAACATAGAAACCATGCACCTTAAAACTGAAGGAAAAAAGTGACTTGGATTTTATGCTAGGATTTATGCTTCATGTAATTTGTTAGATGTGGGTCAAATTAATAGAATATTTCATTGATATTGTCCTGCCAGAATGCATAAGTATACTATAATTTTTGCAGTGGTTACTGTTCTTGAATCTATATCTAAACAACAAAGATTCAGTGCTGTGGTACATGGTGCTATAATATTGATTGTCTGTAGACTTACTTTTTCTTTATCATGTAGCCCCAGGGAGTCCTGCTTCTTTTCAAATGCATGATTCTTACCAATTGGGCCACAGGGATTAACATGAAACAATAGCAGATTTATTTTAAACCTTTCTATCCAACAAAGTGTAGCATTTTTAATGAGACTCAGTTGTGATATAGAAAAAAAAAACAGTTATTTCTTCCTTTATAATACATTTTCAGAAAAAATATTTACCATAATCAATGTAAAGTATCCTGATTCCTTTAAGATGTACACCTATTAAGAAACGATAGACAAATTCATGACTAAAACATTGACGTTTTGTGGACAGAGGATTGTCCTCATTTAGATACCTTTTCAACATCATTAAAAATCAGCCATAGCAGAGAAAGATCTATGCTAAAAAAAAAATAATGAATTACGTTATCTTCTTCTTGCTGTAGAAACACACTATGAGAGGCCAAAATATGGCAAACAATGCAAAGGATTCCTTTCAGGCTTTTTAACCTGCTTAATTCAAATACAGAACTAAGTAAAGAATATTTAACTCTAATCCTTGTGGTCGATGACAATTTTGAAAACTCCACTATTAAAAATTCAAATAAATAGTCAATAAACACACCTCTTCAAACTATAAGCAGCTCCATTTTCTATAGGGCCAATTCTAAAAGATCAATTGCCTAAGAATGGTCTGTGGATCGCCAGCAAAAATTTTAGAAATACTAAGCTTCTGTGACTATTTCATGTCTTTGTAAAATTCTTTTGTGAAATGAGGAGTGATGCTGATAATTTTGAAATTGTTTTAAAAGGCACACTTCCTGGCAGGAGGAAGGGAAAATAACCATTTTGAAAAACGCTCTGAACAGTCTCCATCACAAAGGCCTCCTCTCCAGGAGAAAGGGCATTATACCAGCTGTCTTTTCCTACCCAGAGAGGGGAGAGGACATTTACCCAGTTTCCTCCCCTCTAGCCTACCTGTCTGTCTCACCCAAGAGGTGAAAGGGAGCTAAAAAACACGTGTAAAGGCCACAGTCCAAGGGCACAGCCCCACTGAAAACTAAGATTTAATCATAAGGTTGTAGAATTCCTTCCCTGATGCTTTACCACCACATTAACGAGAATCTGGAATTATAAAAGTGGATTACATTTTAGAAAGCTGCAGGGCCCAGATTCTAATTAGGCAGGAGTTCTTAGGTTCTCTTAAGCCCAGAGATAGCAGAGGAGTTAAAAACAAGAACATCAGAGGAATTTGAATCCTCTGGGATCTGTAGCTACAATAAATATGAAATACAGCTGAACTCCTAGTCAGATAAACATAAAACCCACAAGAAAGGTCTTTCACTTTGGTTTATATTATCTGATACCTCATAACCAGATTTCAGCCAAAAATTACAAGGCATATTAAAAGGGTAGAGAAAACACGGTGTGAAGAGACAAAGCAAGCATCAGAGCCAGACACAGATTGTAGAATCACCAAAGAATTTAAAGTAAAATTAAATTAAAATTAAATTAAGTAACTGACAAATAAGTAATTGATTAAAAATAGAATTATTCAGTCACTGAGCCATGAGAGTGGAGGATGGGGTGAGGCAGCAATGGCAGCTGTACTGCTAGAGGGAGTCTTTGGTCATCAGGGGAAAGATCCCCTGGTATCTCCAACGTGACCAGGTGGACAGAGCTTAGAGCAGCCACCTTCCTTCTAGTGAGGTGATAGGACATCTGTCTTGCCACCAAGGTCTTTTTGACCAGACATATCCTAGCTGATCGATGTCCAAATTAGAATGTGAGGCCAACCTTCTATCAGAGTTAACCTTTTGACAAGGGAACAAATTTCAAACCGATGTATCAGTCATGTAGCTGTAGAGCTCGCAACTTACTAGCAACAGCTGCCCGATGCCATGTGAAGTAACAAGCTGGCTTTTTGTTTTTTTTTCCCCTTCAGTTTTAATGTTATGTAATGTATTTAAACACTTATTTAAATAAAATTTGTTTTCAGAAACAAAAAAATAAAATTATTAGTATGTTAAGGTCTTTAATGAAAAATGTAGACAATACACAAGAACAGATGTGTAATGTAAGTAGGAGGTGGAAACTCTAAGAATCAAAATGAAATACTAGAAGTAAAATACACTGTAACGGGCCTTCCCTGGTGGCGCAGTGGTTGAGAGTCCGCCTGCCGATGCAGGGGACACGGGTTCGTGCCCCGGTCCGGGAGGATCCCACATGCCGCGGAGCGGCTGGGCCCGTGAGCCATGGCCGCTGAGCTTGCGTGTCCGGAGCCTGTGCTCCGCAACGGGAGAGGCCACAGCAGTGAGAGGCCCACGTACCGCAAAAAAAAAAAAAAAAAAAATACACTGTAACGGAAACAAAAATTGCCTCCCGTGAGCTCAGCAGTAGATTGGACACAGTGTAGAAAGGAATCAGTGAGCTTGTACACCAATGTTGCTAACAGCATTATTCCCTGTCGCCACAAGATGGAAACAACCAAGTGTGCATCAATAAATCAATGTGTAAGCAAAATATGGTATATGCATGCAATGAAATATTATTCAGCCATAAAAAGAATAAAATTTCAGTATATGTTATAACATGGATGAGCATTAAAAACATCATGCTAAATGAAATAAGCCAGACCCTGAAGAACAAATATCATATGATTCCATTTATATGAGACACAAAGAATGGGTAAATTGGTAAGGACAGAGAGTAGACTGGAGGTTTACAGGGGCTGGAGGGAAGGGGAAATGGAGAGTTATTATTTAATAGGTGCGGAGTTTATATTGGGGGTAATGGGAAAATTTACACAACCTTGTGAATATATTTCCTGCTGCCGAAATATACTTGCAAATGGTTACAGTGATAAAGATTAAGTTTTGTACATTTTACCACAATTTAAAAAATGAACCAGTGAGCTTGAATATATCTCGATAGAAACTTCCTAAACTAAAATGCAAACAAAAAACTCATTAAAAAAAAAACAAAATAATATCCAAGAACCATGTAAGAATTTCAAAACGTTTACTATACATGTAATTAGAGCATCCTAAGGAGAAGTAAGAGAGATTGGAGTAGAAGAAATATTTGCAGTAATAATGGCTAGTGGTTTACAAAATAATGACACACATAAAGCTTCATTTCCAGGAATGTTGGAGAATACCAAGCAGGCTTAATACTAAACAATCTACCCCTGGGCATATTATATTCAAACTGCCAAAACCTTAGAGAAAAAGAACATCTTGAAAGGAGGCAAACAAAACCAAAAACACCTAGTCCATAAGAAACAAGGTTAAGAACTACATAGGACTTCTCTTCACAAACCACACAAGCAAGAAGAGGGTGGAGTGAAAATATTTAACATAGTGAAAGAAAACCACAAACCTAGTTCCTTCAGTGAATGTTGCCACCAGGAAAAACTCAAGTTGAAAGATATTCCACTTCCTTTCCCTTTCTTCTGAGATTTATTGTCTCTGGAACCCTCAGGAACTTTGTATGCTTTTTCTCTGCGTTGGTAGCGGAGTTTGTCCTGTTTCAGTCAGTCCTTTTCATGGCAGTTCCTAGTCAGAGAAGAGCTCCTTCTGCCATTAAAGTTATCTGCTGATTCCTGACACCTAGACTGCTAGGTCCCCTCCATACTTTGCAATCCCCTGCGATGCTGCATGAGCTGCTCTCAGTTGATTTAGCAATTTAAAAGATGCAAATTTGAAGTGTTTTCTCTCTTCTAGTTTAGCTGAAATATAAGTTGTAGATTTTTGTTGTTGTTGTTAGCATTCTTCTTTTTGCTTAGAATGGTGTCATGAGATGTGGGGAGTATCGAGAATGTCACCAGCCCATTTCTAGTGGGAATGTGAGTTCTATGTGGAGACCAAGAGAAACACCCCAGGGTGGATTCTGGGAGCTCTCTGTGAGCCAGAGGACAAGCTAATTGTGGTCACTATGTCCATCTTTCCCAAATGTGCCTTCTCAGGGGCTTGGCATTCTCTTCCCTGCAGCGAGAGGAATATGCGTTAACTCAATTCCCATGGCAACATAGATTCCTGTTCTCCAGGTATTGGGCTGTAGGGTTTTCATTACTTATCTAAAGTCATGTTCAAGGTTCTGCCTTTTTTTCCTGAGCTAAAATGTCACCCTGATGCTTAAAATGTAACTGACATAGAGGCAGGAGTTACCCTCTTGAAACACAGCCCTATGCTTTATCCATCTAAGCACTAACCCAAGCCCACCTTAGTACAGAACCCTGGGAGAATAGGGATTCATATACCTGCTGGCATTTGGACTTATTTCCAGGCTTTGCCAAGTAACGCTCATGATGTTTACCACAATCTTTGTGCAAAATTCCTCAAAAGTAACATTTTTGTATTGAGAAATTTATAACAGTTGCAGCAGTCTAAAGCATAATTTAAAATTTAAAGCAAACACTAATAAAGCAATAAACCATAGTAGAAAATGCATTTCTGGGCACCTTCAGCATATTTCCAGATTACACTGGAAAAATTACACTGAATTTCTCCTAATAATGTTAACAATCTTCTCACAGAAAAGTGAGGCAGCTATTTTGTCTCAGTCTTAAAATTTGTTTCATAACTTATTTTTTTCTGAATTAGAAATCTATAGTCTCAAGTCAATAGAAAATCACCTGCTTAAAAATTGCTTTTCTCAAATGATAATCTCTTTCAGTATTTATCTTACATATGTTAGCTTAACATAATTTAACTTTCAATGAGACAATATCACTCAAATAAACCAAGCAAGTTCAGCTGTGCACCTCAAAACTTGGTAATAAGGTAGGAGAAGCGCAAGAGTAACAATGAAATAAGCAAGGAATGACATGGCTTTAATATGAATTCAGACTAAGAAGACTGAGAGAGAGGTGGAAAGCTAAGGGGTGGTATGTGATCAAAGTCCTCCTGAACTTTGCAGGGTATGAATGGCCTTAGAATTAACCAACTACTATAAAAAAGCTCTATGTTGGAAGAAGCAACAGATTCAGTTGGAATATCTGCAAAAAACTGAACTTTGATTAGGGTTTGTACTTCTCAGAGAGGTAAATTTTATCTTGACACAATTAAATTCACTTTAATAAATACTTTCGGGACTAAAAATATGTAGTTTTTGAAAAGTAAGGTTTTTTGTTTTGTTTTTTGCTGGAAATATTAAGCCTAGGGAACCACAGATTTTGATATGAGAGTATCCCTCTTGCTTTGGCTTGGGAATATTTCTGTATTCTATGGGAATTTATAATGGATGATCTTTAAAGAGACTTAAAAATAGAAATAAAAGAGTGTTTTCCTAAAAATAAACAATAGAGGTACTTCCGAAAATCAAATATAACACGTTCCCATTATTTTATAATTTATGATGTTTGTAACACTGATAATAAATCTTTACATTTTGGAAAATGCATATGGAGGAATGACTAAGTGTAATTAATTATTTTGAAAATTCACCTAACTGCAAAGCAATGTGCATATTTTAATAACTGTTGAAGGCTTATTCATGGCACTGCAAAGAGTAGTACACTTCTCACAGATACAGAAGAAACTCATGGGGATACAGTGCATTGCCCAGCTCGTGGGCTCCTCTGGGTATTTTTGTCTCATTCAAATACATGGTGGAAAGATTTTAGCCCTTCACTCTTTTTCTTCCTCTCTCAGTCCAAAATGACGATTGATCGGGCTTCCATGATGACCTTCTTCTGATATTGGTCCCACATGGTATACATAGTTTAGATTTAGTATCCTGAAACATTGGATGATTATCAATCATTACCTAATGTTATTGGAAACTTTGAAATCATATATGTATCATACAGAAGGCAGAATTAATATCAGTGTTCAGAGTTAGGAAACCATTCACAGGACTCTGAAATAGTCCTACCCATGCTTTTAGGGAAAATCATATGTGATCTCATAAACGAATCTGATATAACTTGCTGTAGTGAATATGTCATTCACCCCCTGACTGTTTCTGTCTTTGCATTTCTTAGCTCATTTTAGCTTAATCCTCTAAGTATTTCTTTCCTATGGGTAACATGCACCCCTATTCCTATCGTCTTCCTGCCCGAACATGGATAATAATGTGAAAATAACCTTTTCCCCTGACTAGAGGATCTGTTTTTTAACTCACTATTACCGTGTGATAAATTGTGACTGTGCTAAGGGGGACCAGAAAGAAATCTCATCTTCAATACCTCTTTTCTCCATCCTCTCCATTATGAGGGCTGGCTGGTTTGTTAGGCTTTTATGTAAATTTCTTTGTTCCAGATCTCAATAATTGCCTGATTTATATTCTTCAGTTTCTCCTTCTAGGGCCAGAGACCCACATTATAGCATCTGAACAATTCCTTAAGTCCTTCTCATACAAATGTAAATTTTTTATAAAACCAAGGAGCAAATTAGTTTGACTTTTTCACTAATGTATATATTATATGCATTATATAAATATTACAATACATATATGTATATATGCACACACATACATACATGTGTATATATGTACACATATTTGTATATGTACATGTATACACATGAGTGTATTTACCATTTTCAGTGTGTTTTCATTTTTCAAGATTTTAAAGAATTCATTGTATATGTCTTCATTTCCAATACGCCTTCATTAGCAGGGTATTACCATGGCAACATCTTATCTGGTTACTATTTGATCAGGCTTTTTTACAGCTACTGTACAGTGATATAAGCCTCTCAATCAAGGGAGTTTGACATTCTATCTTTGTTTGTACAAATTGCTCTCCTATTACATTCATTCCCCATTAACTTACACAGTGACATGGATAAGCCATATTTTACGGTAGTAAAGATTAAGTGCACAACTCAGGATTCACCTGGAAGCTCAAAGCTCTCCTCTGCAGATTACTTTCAGAATTACTTTCTTATGTACGAGCAAGAACTTATTTAGCTTTCCAATGTAATCTTGAAAATATCTTAAACATTTCAAGATCTTTCTTTTTTTTGCTATTTCTCCTTACACCATTTTCTTATTTCTACAGTGATTCTGACAGTAGAGGAAACAAAAAGATCTCAATTCATCTTCTGTGTCGTCCATGTCATTTTTAGTGTCTACGAGACATTGCATAACATATGTCACAGAGCTTGTCTCTCACCTTTGTGCTAAAAACATGCACTAGATTCTGTCATCGTTTTCTCCTCAAATGGTTGGCAGCTTTGCCTTTTCCCAGACCCCATCTGTCTGTTTGTAGCTGCTCAGTTGCATTTTTATTCACATTTTTTTGGCTCTCAAAATCAATAATTAAAAGCTTTTTGTTGTTGTTAGAGAAAAATTCTTCAAGCCCCAAACTCTAATGTCCCGTCTCTTCCCACCTGTCCCTCCTCGAGATGTTCACTCTCAAAGTAACTCGGATCAATAAAATTGTGATGACATTTTTAAACACAGGATTTTAAAAGTTCACTATATTTATCCATTTTTACTTAACTATGTAAATTTATTGTGCCTGTACATTTTAAAAAGAAAATAAGTATAGATATACACCTTTAAATCATTCAAGAATAGCGTATAAATAGAAGTTTGCAGCTATCATTCATGTACATAATTATGACTCAGAGTATAAAGGGATGGTATCCATATTTATTAAATCAATTGAAAATTGTTCCAATCTTGAAAACAATAGGAGCATGTGTAGAACTTTTCAGTTCATTATTCACAGGGAAAATATTCTACTTGAAGGGGCCAACATAAAGGGATAATCTCCAAAAATTCTAAATATGAGAGAAGAGATTCAGGAAAATAAGCACAAATGCATATGTGCTTTGAATCTGCTTATCTCTGGAAATCCAAATTCCCTTGCAGAAACCAGGTGTATATGAACAGGGATGAAGAAATTCTAATACAAGGGAAAGAAAACACTACTCTGAATGCCTTAAAATGTGTCTGTATGATGAGAAGAGGTTGAAAGCTTATGGAACATATCTGAGCAATGAATGCATCACTGGTTCGGAATTTTAACTAGCTTTTTATTTTATTTATTTATTTTTGGTTGCTACTTTAACTGCAAATTCAAAAGGCCTTGAGATATAGCACCAGAAGGGATCTGTCACATTAAGTGATTTAGAAACTTTATATTTAAAGAGGAGCTGCGATCAATAGCAAAAAGGAAGAAATGAATTCAAAGCAAAAGTATGACCAGAAAAACCAACAAGAGCTGTGGTTACGGGTCCACTAGAAAGTTAGAGTAAGTAATCCTCATGCGTCAACTACCCGCATCACCTCCCCTGGGCCTCCTAGGTACATTGCCTAGGCTGCCAGACTACACAACTGCTGGTGAACTCCTGCTTTGTGTGATGCTCCAAAGTGATTCAACAGCTGGACAGCTGGAAGACCATGGTGGTGAAAGCCTCCATGAGACTCCCCAAAGTTGGTGCCAACTGAAGTCACTCAGTGTGTATGGATGTGTGTGTGTGTGTGTGTGTGTGTGTGTGTGTGTGTGGTCATGGGGAGGAGGCAGTGTGTGTGGATTGTGTATGTGTGTGTGTGTGTGTGTGGTCATGGGGAGGAGGCAGTGTGTGTGGAGTGTGTATGTGTGTGTGTGTGAAGACACTTCTCCTGGGTTAGACACACAGGCCGCCTGCCAATCAATTCCCATTCCAGCTGCAGAGGTCACCGTGCCAGCTGCATGCTGCAATTCAGGCTGTCAGGAGGCATAAGAGTAAATGTATTTGCAGCAAGAAACGTGACATAAAATAAGACCCTGGAACAAAAGTTGAAAAGAGGAAAAAAAGTTAATGATGTTATCTGAAAAACTAATATTTTTACAGAGGATAGAAAGGGCGAAAATAACAAATTTCCACCTCTAAGTGGCTGGCTCTCCAGGCAATATGTTAAAATACCCAAGAATGACTGACAATCAAGATTTTTTCTAAGTACTTTTATCTATTACCTTTTAATGTCTCTCTTCTTGCTTTTTTGTTTTCCTGTCTCCCCAGTAATTTATTGCTTCTGATAGCCACTGATTTAACCAAAAATGAGAGCTCAATAATTTAATCCAATGGACTAAGAGAGATTAAACGTTAGAAAATAGGCAGTCTCATGTTACCTAGAAAGCACTGAGTTATCCCTGATAAGAGGTGGGAGCAGTGCTGTTCATTACTTGAAAGCAATTGGTTTGTCTCCTGAATTCCAGCTTGAAGTAAACATTAATCCATAATAAAAATATTCATGTTCTATATTGATGATTCATTTTATATTTTCTGTGGCTGGTTGTCTGTTTAAATATACCAGTGTTGCTTTGACCTTTATATATTCCCAAAAGACCAATGAGAAAAAAAAAATTACCTGTCAAGAGGATGTGAGTTTTAAAACAAATTTACTCAAAGGACTAATATCAGATTCAACTTCCTGTAAAAGAAGGAACTAGGCAGTGTTATTAAATTTCATCTGTAAATTCAGTTCTGATGTCTTACAAAGGCAATAAATCATAGTCTTTAAATTTTATTTAATGGAAGTAATCTAAACTAGATAACACTTCCTTGATAAAGAAACTAAACTAAAGAAACTAAAATTCTTAAATGCTCTGATTCCTAAGAAAAATACAGATAAAATTATCCTTCATAGATCTGTTGTCACACTGGAGTAGCACCAAGAATAATAAATTATAAAAAATATACTATGAGCAATAAGTATATTGCTTAATTAAGCATCAGACTTTCTCCCAAAATTGAAATTAAATGTGATTTTTATTTCTAAAAAATGAAAAATATTTTCAGAGCCATTTGAAAATTTGGTTTATAAAAATTCATGGCTTGTCAGTTTTTTGCCATAGTAATTATAATTTAAAGAAGTCATTTATCATATGTAAAATTGCTCAGAAGATACACTTGCAAATATTCTTGTATATCATATCTTTGGAGAATTTTAATTTTCCTCTTTCCTTAATTATTTTTGATTTCTAATAATCCACTTTCTAATGCATTCTGTAAGCATTAAAACACGTAGTTAAATGCAACAACTACACAAAAGGCACCCACCTACCAGCTAACAAATATTATTCTCTTGCATGTGGGTGGCAGTTTCTTAAGTTCTTTCATTGATAGGAAAATGTGAAAGAGCAAATATCCTTGGGAGAGCTGATGCAGTGTTAACATCAAGTTGACACAATCATAACAGTTAAAACATCTTTACACTAAATTGAAAACATTTGTTTATAAAAAATTTTGAAGTCAGATTTTGAGGAAATAAAAGAAGACAGAGGAGTACAAGATATAAAGCATGAGTGAGAATGGAGTTTATTCATTTATTCTCTTATTCAACAAAGTTTATCTAGCTTTCACCCTGTGCCACACAGTAATATAGGGACAGGTGATGCCACTGTGAAAAAAAGATAGGTAAGATGTACCTTCAAGGGTGTCTAGTGGGGGTGGATGGAATAAAGAAGCTCTATAAAGTCATGTAAAGGACATGAATGCCTGAACAAACTTCACTTGATGCAATAAATAGCATATTTTCAGCCTCAACTATTTAAATTTACTTATTGTTTGAGAGATGACTCTCACTTCTAAAGTGCTCAATGGTAACAAAAGCAAGATATTAGGAACTTGGGCAAGTATGGCTCAAACACAGTTACTCCAAGTGATAGACCTGCTTTGAGGGTCAGGGAGGACCCGTAGGGTTCCAGCACAGTGGGAATGTCCTCAAATCAATCCATAAGCTACTGTGAATGCATACTTAGAAAGGGACATGCAAGAAACCAATTAGTTTCTTAAAAGCATATATTTCAAAACCTCAACTCTGGGTTGTTCAGTGTTGACTTTCATCCCTACTGTGCATCAAATTGAGAGATTGATTTTAGTTCACCTAGTAAAAACATTTCTGACTGTATTCAAGGTTCATGGCTTATAAATGTTTAGGAATTCAAATCCAGTCTTCACTTTTATATTCCCACTTTAGTTGAGCAGTGCAATATTAATAAGAAAATCACTGTCTTTGGAATAATTGCTCTATTTCTGTTGATGTCAATATTGTGAGGATATGGTGGGAGAATTAATTTTCATCAAATTTCATACATGGACTGGTGTATTATAGTTCATTAAGAGTTTAAACATAGCCGGGCACTGCTCCAACCACATTCTCATTTTCTCTTAAGGAGGTAAAATCAAATAAGCAACAACCAGTCACAGCCAAGGGATGACAAAGATATGAATATCCCACCGGAAGTCCAAATTGCTGAGCTAACTCCCTCTGTAAGCAAGCTGAGCTCTACTGACACCAAGAACATTGTAAGATTTGATTATGACTCTGTTCTATTTCCTTTTAAAATGTCATTGTTTCAGGAAGTCCAAAATATGCACATGAGAATCAAGAATTCACTGAAAACAAATGGGATCGGCTAGATCCCTGGGCATTATTTGTCAAGTCTCCTTGGCCTATTAGATCTGTTTCCAATATAATACATCAGTTTCATGTGAAGCCATTTTTTATACTCCTGAAAAAGGCTTTTTCCCTAGCTATTGTCATCAGTCATAGATGAAAACAGTGCATGGTGTGTAGTAAGTGCTGCTTGATACTGGAGCATAAAATACTTTAAAACATGATTGGATTTAGTGGTTATAACAATGATGGACTGTGTCAACTGAACCAAATAAACAGTGTGTTTCCTTACACTGCTTGGTCAAGATGCCTCACCTATACTCTGTCTCTTTATTCTTTAGCCCTTGAATTTTTTAACAAAGCACAGTAAAACTACTAGGAGTTGAACAGTAATAGGGTTCCTTTGAAATACACACAAGTGGTGAATTATAGCAACACAACTACTCTGATATATTACTTGAGCATTAAGGAGTAGTAGTTTATGCTATAACACTGAAATTCTCTTATGTTTTTACTGGAAAAAGAAAAAATCAAATTTCTTGTATTCTATGTCTGAATTGTGCATATGTAAAAAGTAATAAATGGGTATAAAATACAAATGACAATAACAGTTCACATTCCTGTAGATGTTTATATTTTCCAAAATGCCTTACATTGATATTTCATTTTATAATTTTAGTATCTCCTTCATAGCCTTTTTAAACAAGTGATCTAAAAGTGCTTCAAACAATTAAATTATAAAAAAATATTTTCTTTGTTTGCTTCCAAACCATATTTGTATGTGTAGAGATACAAGCTTCTCATTGCTGTCTAATATTGAAAACTCTCTGTGCTTTACTGCTTGTTCATAATACTCACAAAATAGATAGAGCAGATAGGATTATTCCCATGTTTTTGTAGTGAAGATATCTGAGGTTCAAGAAGAGTAGATGACTATCTAACAGCACCAACCAAGTTTAGACAAGATCAAAGCCTATGGTGTTTCTTTTATCCCATGACCAAATCCAGTACCTGGACACTGTTCCCATGACACCCAAATCAGTGAATTTGATAAATTCATAAAAAGTGATGGAGAACTTTCCAATCATGACAATCATTGAAATTTTGTTATTACGATTAAATACCGGTGTCCACATCGATCTTTATAGAGAGTGTTGTGATGATGAACTGGGGAAGCCATTATTTTCCAGCCAATAAAGAAAATCGTTATGAACATTTTCTGGAGAAATGACCCCAAATTATTCTTGTGCACTTTATAGAGAAGGTCTAATGCTTTGATTTCATACCAGTACAGTTACACATTTACAGTTTGATTCCCTTTTCAAGTTTTAGTGAAACAAACTGAGTAAGCAATCCTAACAAGTAAAAGGTAATGCCTTGATATGATGTTAGAAAAAACTTTTATTTGGTATTTAATTAACAAAGGAGGAAGCAGAAGTGACAAAAATTCATAATAAAACTACTTTTATTAGAAGTAAATTAGATGAGTATGATACATTTCAGTAGGTGTGGATCCATTTCTCATGGAATCTAAAATTTCTAGTGTCAATTTGTTGACTTGCATCTATGGTAAAGATTTTAAAGATGGTCACAAAGCACTTTTTGAAGGATACTCAATACATTTGTAAGTGAAAGTTGTACAATATAGCTTGAATAGGAGTAGTGGGGAGAAGAAATGAACAAAATATATAATGACATGGTTGAAAAAAACAATAGAAATACATATTATTATCAGAAGAAAGGCTAAAGTATGTGGGAAAACAATTATTTGTATAGTCAGTCCAATGTCAGTTATTTTTTTAGCAACTGTAAACTAATTAGGTGACAAATTTAAGGCTATATTTTGCTGTCCACTAAGTCATTATGAGAAGCCAGGTTTTTAATTGTCTAGAAAAAGACAGCTCTATGAAATATTGTTTTCATTGCTCTTGAAGCTGGAAAGGTCTAAAATAGATGAGAAAATTCTAGGTTATCACTTTAATATTCTTACAGTATTAAAATCAGGAGATTCAGGTGAATAGTTTGTAGAGATAGTTCAAATTGGCAAATTCTACTAGTGAGCTCTCAGCATTATTTTAAGAATTTAAAGAATGGAGAAAATTATATCCTGAAATCTGAAACGTATTATGTAACATCTAAAAGATTAATCAAAGGTGATGCTGAGATGGTGGTGTTACTGTTGGCTATAACAAAAACATTCATAAATCATTTATTTTGCAAAGCACTTTCACAAAAAGCATTTTGTTTTAACTTCATCATAATCTGTTGGAACAAGAAATTCTTTCCCCTGTCCACTATATTTATTAAGTGGAAAGACATTCTACTCAAAATAATCTGTTCATCTATTTATATACTGACTGAAGATTTGATTTTTCGTTACACCCAACATTTCTTTCAGGGGCGGCAATTTATTTCTGACCAGTTTTAACTACTTCCTGATAAAGTTGATAGAACAAAGGACTATAGTACGATACAATATATTAATGTCTGAAAACCAAGCACATTTGTCCCCAGATATTAGCAATCAAGTAGAAATGTGTGGTTTAAATCCCTCCATAGACAATGACTGCATGAATGTGAATGTTGAGAGAAATACCTAATGTTGGTGCTTGACGTAGCCTGCAACATGATAGATGTGGAGCCCTCAAGTGTTAACAAGTGTTAAGGTCTTTCATCAACAACCTTACTCAGTCAAAATGTTTCAGAATGCATTATCAAAGATATGTGGTTCATCTTTTGCACATTGATGATCCCAGCTTAGACATCATCAACAGTGACTGTTAATATCATGGGAGTAGAATAGAGGTCTTCTCATCACAGCAACACGCTGAGTTCATAGGTTATTTAAAAAAAAAAAAAAAAGCTTGCAGAACCCAGCAGCTAAATGAGAATGCCAAACCATCATACTCTCTCTTTAATAGATATATAGAAAAATCTTTACATGTTTAGATAATAAATATGGCAGACATCCAGCATTTTACAAAATAAGCTTACTTCTGTGAAAATAAATTGATAAACACTAGGTGCTTAAATGAACACTTATTAAATACATTAGAAGATACTGACTGTGAAACAGTAATGAGGAGAAAGAAACTGGGAAGTTCCCTGGACTTGGTGCTTTCACTGCGGTGGCCCGGGGTTCAATCCTTGGTCAGGGAGCTAAGATCCCGCAAGCATGGCCAAAAAAAGACAAAAAAAAAGCAAGAATGAAAATGGCCAGAAGTACATGTGGCAATTACAATTAGACTAGCTCAGAAGAAAGACATTCTCTTGCCTACAGTGGCAAAGTGTTTTGTTATCAGTGTTTAATGATTTCAGGAGAATTGTAAGTTTGAAACAAGACTAAGCCTGTCTACTCTTTCCAGAAAAAAATGTATAATTAGTAATAAATCTATACACATTAAAGTCTATAGTGTGAGCTCAGCCATACAGACCCAAATTTTAATAATAAAAAATAATAAATATTTAGTAATGCATTGCTAAATGTCAACCATGCTACATAGTACTTTATATTATTTCCTTTTATATTCACATGAAACCTAAAAAAGTATGCACGATTTTCTACGTCTATTGCACAAATAACTTTTAGTATTTATGATACTTGTCCAGGGTTACACAGCTAGATAGAGTATTCAACATTTGAATCCTTAACTCTTTAAATATTAAAAATAGAGCTATATAATCTAGTTACCTACTATGGTTACCTCAAACTACACTTTTATTCTACCTTGTTTCTATATCTCAAAAACTTTAGGACCACTTTACATCCCATCTTTAGTAGTAATATCACATAACTTAGTGATGTGTGTCCTCCATCCTCTTATCCAAACCCTAAAATTATAGACACATAGTTTTGAAAAACATGAATTACTCTAAATACGCTTTCAGTTAGTGAACCTATTTCTACCACCTTCCTGCCAACAGCTGCCCAGCTCATCTCAAGCAGGGACAGTAAGTGATCTTCTGAGACAGCACTTTCTGCCTTGAAGAGTTGTTACAGTGACTGTGATTATGTTAAATTGAAATATTTCCCTATGAACATCCTAATCCGGTGCCCTTGTTCTATACTTGGAACATTGTAACACATTTTTTATTTCTTTCACCATAGGAGTATTTTAAGTACCTGAATAACTATTTTTCCAATTGTAACATATTTAATTTCTTTAACTTTATTCGTCTTATACTGTTTTATATCACCTTACCACCATGATCACATTTTTCAGTACTTTCTGCGGAGTAAGTCAGCATGGTGCAAAGAAGTGAACAGTGTTTGGTTGGAGATTGTTCCTTGATCTTAAAATATGATGTCTTATCCAAAAAGGATATGAATTTCCTCTCACATGCTGCCAGGCAGCACAGATTGTGAAATGAGCAGATCTGCAGTCAGAAGATCTGATTCAAATGGTTTTCTATTACTTACTTGAAGTGTGACCTCACACCAGCCAGAGCTTCTCTGATTTTCTCCTGAATCGCTTTGAAATAATTTTATACAGAAAACATTTCACATTGTTAATATGGTTTTTTTGAATAGTTCACAAATCATATCTAAACATAATATTTTACATAATACTTCTCTGTTGGCAAAGGTTTGGATGAGACCTCACCATCGCAGTTGGCAGGATGATCCTGTGATCCCACCTTTATTGTTTTCTGAGAGTATTTTAAAGCTTGAGGGACTCACTCTTACGAACTTTCTGAAGAGCAATGTCTATATAAGTGTTCAAATATAAACTGCTGTTGATATCCTGCAGCCAGTGACTACCAGGAACAGACAAACACATTGGTGTTTATTGTCTCCTTTCAGTGGAAGGGACCCCTCTCTAGAGGAACTGTGGGGTGTCTTGGCCAGAAAGTGTTAGCTAAACATACTAACATTTGGTGTATCCATAGGTGTATCATAGGTGTATCCATAGGTGTCATAGGTGATCCTAGGAAATGTTCAAGGGCGTGGATGTTGTGCTGTCAGGAATTGCCATTAATCCTATGATTGGATGTCTTAATAATTTTATCTTAATGGATTGGAGGAAGAAAAAGAGATGAAAACTGTGATAATGAAAAGAATTTTGTTACTCATATTAGCAAGGAACTGGGGATGTTTAGTCATTTTTGCCATTTGGGAAACTTATTATTGCCTGTGTTCAAACATCGATACAGAAGTGGTCTTGTCTTTATTTTATTCCATCATGTTCTTGTAGTTGCCTTGTCTGATGCTAATAGTCTATGAAATTGTTTATGTTCAACAGCAGAACAAATGCCAAGGTCTAGTTCCAAGTGTGAGGCAGCTCCTGGATGAAAGGCCTTCCTTTCATATTCTCTGTTACCCTTTCAGGCCAAGGACAGGCAAAGTTAAGCTGGACAGCATCAATCAATTATCACATTTTTAAAGATTTTGCTGATCAGGAGATTTTCCAAAGAATGCTTCTTATAGTTGGATGAGAGCAAGTCCTTCATTCTCCTTTATTTGTTTGTTTGTTTTTGCAAAATGAGTTATTGGATCATCTACAGGATGACGTTTTTGCAAGACCATTTAAGATCTTGGAGAAGGTAAATCAGCCAATTCTAACATAGTGATTACCAGAAAAAAAAATTTATTCATTTTGCAATAGACCCCAAAGCTAGGAGCTTAGATTATCTAATTCATGCACTGAAAATTCTCCAGATTTCAGCTTGGAATTTTCAAGAGAAAAAGGTTTTGTGGGTTTGTTTTGCTTAGTTTTGTTTATCCTGTTCATGAGCTGTTCCACTTGACTTACAGTATTCATATAGTTCAAACAAGAAATATTGCTATAGCTCAAATTCCCCTTTGGCTAGCTCAGAGGAATTGAAGGCTTTTATGAATGTTCAAGACCAGCTGATCCGTTGGTCTTTGGAACAAGTTGTGTTTTCATGTGAAGTAGAGACTCAAAGGGGCACAAAATCCATTGGAAATGCAAGCATAATTTATCTCAACTGAAGTAAGTCCCTTATGGAGAGAAAAATGTTTGAGTGGAAATAAACATTTCCTACAAAGCAGGCTGGAGTGTCTTTGAATAGAACAAACTGTTTACTACAGCAAGAAAAGCCTAATACAGTTCTCTTTCCCTAAGGGGAAAATTTTGCTGTCAGTGTTTTAATGACATCTGAAGCCATAGCTTCTGGAATATTTCTAAGAATTCTTAGCTTTAAATCTCTTGATGAAATGGATGTTCAGCAGTCAGGAGAAAGTTATATATGTATTGCTTTTTATTTGAGATATATGATTCTACGAATCAACTCTTTGGAGTTTTACTGTATTTGATAAGGTCTTTTTCAATGATGTTCCGTGAAGGAGAGTTTCTCTCTGTCATTTTTGGAAATCCAACACCCCGTGTCAGTTTATGTACATCTTTAATAAATGCAACTTGAATTTTTTAATTATATTGTGGTATTTATCTCGTGGTATTTAGTCATTTAGCTCAAATAAAATAGAACCTAGGAATCAAAGAGTAAAATTCCAAGTTCATGGGACACTCTTAATAACTTATTAGATGATAATTTGTGGATCTTAAATGGGATTGATCTTAACATAATTGAATATAATGACAGTGGTTTGGGACAAGGAAGCTAAGGGTTTCTGAATGTTTTCCATTTAATTATTGTTTTATTATTTGATCATCTTTCATTTTTGTAACATTTATAGATGATAAGGTTGGTAGACTTTCTAAATATAAAATCCATTTTTAGAGAGCTATTCAAAAATGGTACCAGTAAGATTTGGGTCCTTGTGAGAGAGATTCCCTAACTCAGTAATTCAAACTCAAGCAGGTATTTTCCCACCATCACTGTGATAGCTCTCCAGAAAAGCAAAACCTTACCCATCCTGAATATAAACAACAATAACCAAATATACTCCTGATTATTTAAAGGGGTCCAACGGAGCCTCAAAATTTAGTTTTCTCTCTATGTCCTTCCTTTACAGCAGAAACATAATAAAATTATAGGAAGATAAAGTTATGTTAGTAAGATGCAACAGCATATTCAAAAAGTAGATTCAAGAGGTATATAGGGTACTGAATATGCCTATATGTTTCTTGATCTCAAGTTATACTTTTACATTAACTCATCACCAAAATTGGATGCTTTTTATACGAAAGGTGTTCAAATATCTAGTCCAATTCTAGAGCTCTCTGATCTTAGGAAAAGATTTGTCCTACTAGGAATCAAAGAGAGAAATAGGACATTTGATGTTGTATTTGATAGGAATACTTGCAGTGTTTCTATAGAGTTATTGTACTCCAGAAAATGTTTTTCCACTGAAAATCAGAATATTAAATTGGATCTCTCATTTAAAAGATCCAATTGCTTATTCTATTTTAAACTGCTGTTGATTTGTCTTTGTTTTCTCCCCCTGAGGTTTATGTGAAAACAATAAGCCAGTGCTACTGTGAATTAATATTTTATGCCCTCAAGAATCAGGGGAAAAAACCTTGAAGAACGTAAAACATTCATTTATATACATACAGTGTAAGTTTCCTACTTATATTCTATTGTAAGAGACCATCTAAAAAGTAATTATTACTTTTTAATTCATATTTTAAAAATACATAGTCTCTTTTACTTAGAGAACAGTGACATATCTTTTCAAACTAAATGTGTCGATGTAGAGAATGAAACAATTTCAAGGCCAAAACATCACTAAAACACCAATGCCTGAATCATAGTGGGCTTTATTAATCGGTTAATAAAAAGTAGATTTCTTTTTGCTAAATAGAGTAAATCAAATACAAATCAAATAAAATTGCTTTCTTGTTTCCTATTATACACTTGAAGAATGTCTCAATTAGCTTTAGTAACTGTGTGGACTGAATTGTGTCCCCCCAGAATTCATATGTTGAAGTTCTAACCACCTCCCCTCCATTTGACTATATTACGAGATGGACCTTTAAGGAGGTAATTATAGTTAAATGGGGTCATAAGGGTGGGACCGTAATCCAGTAGGACTGGTGTCCTTTTAAGAAAAGGAAGAAACACCAGGGATGTGAGCACACAGAGAAAAGGCCACGTGAGGGCACAGCAAGAAGATAAACATCTGTAAGGCAAGGACAGAAGCCTCAGAGGAAGCCAACCCTGCCAGCACCCTGATCTTGAACTTCCAGACATTACAACTATGAGAAATAATTTTTTGTTGTTTAAGGCTCCTATTCGGTCATATTTTGTTATGGCAACCCTAGCAATTGATATCATAATTTATATATGATGTTCAATAGTAGTAATCTATCTGCATTATAGATAATAGAATGATTACCTTTTAACTTCTTGCAGTTTTCAGTCTTTTCTCATTTTGGTTTTCTGTTTCGTCCATAAGGTCCTGATGTTTAAAATGATGTAATATGTACATTAGTAGGCAGCTATAAAATGAATGCTTATCACTCTCTAACGTTATTAATAGAAATACTTTTGTATACATATTAACTTCCTGAATTATCTAGGTATTAAGCACATTTTGGAAGTGGAAAATGTTGAATGCTAAATGGACAAAATCGCCAAGAGAAATTATTGAGACTATACTTTTTCTGCCTTGGTTCCCCAAGAATTAACTTAAAATTTTTGTTTTTAAAAAGCAACAGCCTGCACTATTCCCATAAACACAATATTTGCCATTTTGCCAAATGATTCAGCATTTACATTTACTGGGCCAACTTGATCCGATAGAAGCTCTGGAAATATCATAACCATGGTTTAGCAGAGTAAGTACAATACAATAAAAGTGTTTAGGTGAGATTCAATTCATTAGAAGTACATCAGTATTACACAGTAAATGTGCATATATTCACAACAAAGAGGCTTCTGGGAACATTTAGCACCTTACTCCATGATCTCTATTTTTGGTTTGTCTTTGTTTTTATACAGTGGCAGGATATGTGCTCAAATGGGGAAATATGGCAACGCATTTGCCACCTATGCAGGTGTTAGTCCAAAATAATCAAAGATAGACTTACAGCATACTTCCCAATTATCTTATAAACTTTTAAATTTAATTCCTAGTGATGCCATAAAAACAGAATAGTGAAGGCTCAGCACTCAGCACCAAGATGGAACAGACACACGCACACACATATGTATTGTTATCTAGCAGGATATTAGGTTACACAAAGATTCTTCCCAGAAACTAAAGACATTTTCACCTTTAAAGAGACTGTGGTTAGAAATGTGAATAGAATAAAAATTATTTCAATTCACTGTATGAGAAAAGAATGAGCATAAAGAACACCATCGATGAATGTGAGACCATACAACCATGTTACGTACATAGCAAGATTGTTTTTTAATTTTTACTACAGAAAAGAGCTGTTAGTGTGGTACTGCATGGAAGAAAATACCATTCATTTCTATGGATTCTTACACCCAAAAAGATGGAAAATATCAATATGTAACTTTTGCATATTTGCACAAAGTTGGATAACCTAAGGTCAAAATGAGATGTTAGAACAAGGTGTAGAAACTGAATAGATGCTAATGCATTTTAAAAATGATGGTGCAATATTTACACCACTTCCAGGAGAAAATATGTATTTTTAAAGTGTAAACTTGATCTAAAGATTCCACACTTTGATAGACTTTAAAGGAAGAAAATGTCTTTAACTTTTAAACAATTCATTCAAACTAAAAACAAAAAAACAGCAGCAGTTCACCCATTTCTTCCCACCCCCTGCCTTTGCCACTAGCAATCTGTTCTCTGTATCTATAAGCTTGACTTCTTTTTTTGAGTCCATATATGAAAGAGATCATATGGTGTTTGTCTTTCTTTGACTTATTTCACTTAGCATAATGCCCTCGAGGTCCACCCATGTTGTTGCAAATGACAAAATTGCATTCCTTTTTTAGGGCTCAATAATATTCCACAAATAATATATCACAACATCTTTATTCATTCTTCTGTCAATGGATGCATAGATTGTTTCCATATCTTGGCTATTATAAATAATGCTGCAATGAACATGAGGATGCATACATTTTTTTCAAGTTAGTGCTTTTGTTTTCTTCAGATAAATATCAGAAGTGGACTTGCTGGATCATATGATAGTTCTATTTTTAATTTTTTGAGGAATCTACATACTGTTTTCCATAGTGGCTGCATAAATTTACATTGGAAAACATCTTTAAATGAAGATCTTATTTATAAACTGTGAGAGAATCTAGTAAAGAATTTTAACATTATCTTCATCTTTCAGTGCCCAAGAGAAGACGAGAAAGTGAAAGGGGAGACTGCCTGTAATGAGGCGTCAAAGGTCTCTGGTGTGATGAAATTAAGTTACTCTTGCTTCTTGGAAAACAGTGTTTCTTCCTCTTTTTCTTAACAACAAAAAAGAACATTCCATGGCATACTTTTCACATTCTGAAATGAAAATAGATCCAGGTCATTACTTTATACATTTGCCAGGACCCAGCCTTGACAGGTTTGAATAGCGCTGGTGCGGCTTCACCACGGTACACCTGGGCCTGCTGGTTCACAAACAAAAGCACCGACTTTCTCGATAGGATGTTTCAGCTCTTGGTAATCAACTGACTGAATCCAGCAGAGCTAAGAGACCAAATTCTTGTTCATAGTTTTCTGCTGCTTTATTAATCACTGACCCTCAGATCTGACTGGTTTGTTAGTCTTGATCTCCTTTGTATGAAAGAATCGTCCAAGCTAAAAATCCTCAGTGATGGGGAGGGAAGACAGACTTTCTCTTGGCCTTCTACAACCTTCCCCGTGCCAAATATAGAAGACCAGTGCTTTGGCCCCAAGACGTAAGCAGGGTGGTAAAGAACAGACTCATAAAAATTGAGCTGCAAAAATAGGATGTTTTTGCTGTGAGAGTTGTCAAGGTAAACAGCGTCAGGTGAAAACTGCACATTGTACTTTCCAAGCTACTGGTACACCAAAAATATGCAAAATTCACTGGCATTTTGATTGCAGAGAGCGATTCTTCAGTCTGATCATACACTGTGGCATTATACGTATTTTGCTCCATGACCTGGACAGATATAAAGTCCTCAGTCATTCATTAAAAATTGTTTCTTTAGGGCTTCTCTGGTGGCGCAGTGGTTGAGAGTCCGCCTGCCGATGCAGGGGACACGGGTTCGTGCTCCGGTCCGGGAAGATCCCACATGCCGCAGAGCGGCTAGGCCCGTGAGCCATGGCCACTGAGCCTGCGCGTCCGGAGCCTGTGCTCCACAACGAGAGAGGCCACAACAGTGAGAGGCCCGCCTACCGAAAAAAAAAAAAAAAATTGTCTCTTTAGTCCTCAGTTTGAAATTGTTCCTGCTCTCAAGTAGGTCACATCTGGTGGAGAAAATACACATGCACAGCTGACCCTTGAGCAACACAGAGGTTAGGGGCACTGAGCCCCTACAGTCGAAAATCCACATACAACCTTACAGTTGGCCTTCCATATCCACAGATCCATATCCACGGATTCCATCTACTGCAGGTGGTGTAGTACTGTAGTGTGTATTTATTGAAAAAGACTCGACGTGTAAGTGGACCTGCGTAGTTCAAACCTGTGTTGTTCAAGGGTCAACTGTATACACATACCATATAAATTTATATTCCAATGTGGTCAATAACAATTCTATACCATAAAAAACAAAAAAAGTCTTAGATGTTAATTTAAGGACTGAAACTAAAATTAGGGGTTGGGAAGATCTCCTTAACTAAAGTTACATTAAATTATTTCATATAGCAAAACTGACCATAAAAAATCAATAGAAAAATAGCTAACTTGGGAGAAAATATTTGATGGTTAATATTTTTAATATACAAAAAGCTCCAGAAAACACAATAAAAATGTGTGAAAACTATTATTAACAGATTCCAGAATGTCAAAGAAATTACAACTAAATATGTAGAAAATGATCATAATTAATATCCAATGAATGCAAATTTTAAAAAAAAAACATAAATACCATCCCTTTTTGCCCATTAGATTGATAAAAATAAGTGCAATAAAGTTTGGCAGTGTTTCAGGGAAATTTCAATTATTCATTTCTTGTGAAAATGTGAAATAGAGTTTTTATCAAAAACAATCTGTACGTTATATTAATAGTAAATATACACTTACAATTTGAATCAGTAATTTCACTTTTCACCATGAAATAAAAATGCCAATATGTTGGAATTTATTGGCAGGGGCAAAAATTTGAAATAAATTTAATATCCATGCACTGAGGAGGTTTAATTATTGTAAATGTACATTAAGCTATTAAAAATAAATTTAATCTACAAAGTTGTCTTGTAGGAATTCCCATGAGTATCATGGAGTTATAGATTGTGATAATGTGATCTGTTTTTGTAAAACAATGAAAACTGTCATCCATATGTTTTTACATATCTTTTTAAATTAGCATGGAGAAGTATATTAAAGGATTATTAATATGATCACATACAGTGAGAGGTTTAAGCAAGAAGAAAGGGAGAAAGCGGGGCAACAGAAATGATTAGAAATAAAAAAGGATGCTTTCTCTCCTTCCTCTCTTGATGTGGAATGCTGTGTCAGCCAACTTGGAACACATGGAAAATGCCAAGAGAATGAGAAATATACCACCCTGATATCACATCTGGTACATCACCACCACCTGCTGACAACCCCCAGTGTGCTGGTTATGTGAGGGAAAAAAAGAGCCTCACCCATTCGATTAAATATTCGTAGCTGATAGATGTCTTCAAATAAATTACTAGAATTAGAAAATTTGCTTCAATTTATATTTATGTTTTAAGAATGCTGTGGTGTATGTCCACATATCCCTCAAGAAAATGTGCAACAGTATTAATTTCCAGATTTGTAAGTGAATTCCTATTTCTGCACATCTATTAAAAAACACAAAGTTGTCTTAAATCTTTCACAGTGTATAGGTTAAACAACTGCATTTCACTTTTTAAAAATTCCAGTATTTGTTAATTAATGTGGGTAAAGAAATTTTCACATTTTTTATTAGCAATACTAAGCATTTGTTGTATTTTTCCTACTCTTAACACTTTGCCTTTTTGGGGGGAACTCGTTTATCATTATCATATACATTTTAAGAACTCACTTTAAAAAAGTGAAATTTTGTCAAATGTGCTTCACATATTCTTCTCTCACCCCTCACCACCTTCCAAGAAATAACTTCTTTTGCTAATAATTTAGTTTTTGAGTTTGGAGACATAATCTTTCAGGTTAATACAACATAATCCCTTAGAGAGGCTTTCCAAAAGAAGAGACCTCACATGTTTACCTACATTTCCTATCATTTGTTTTTAAAATTACTTTTATAAATTAACAATTTAGATTCTTCTGTAGCTTTTTGGAACATATTTATCGATTTTTTAATCTCTTGGTAAAAGTTCCATATTCTAAAGCTTCTGGGCATCTAATTCACATGCACCCCTCCACCCCGCCACGGCTGACTTTTGTTCATGGTCTCTTGTCCCTTATGTATTTTTAAACTCTGGATGGTGAGCTCGAGTTTTTGCTAGTAGATTTGGTTATCTTTGTCCTAGCTCTTTACCCTCCTCACAGTGTTAGCTTTCAGCAAACATCTCATCAGGAAAATGATCCATGTGTTTGAGTCCCTTCAAGTTTTTGATACTTACTTCAGACATCTGAAACTTCTAAGGGCTACTTCTTTTTCGTCCGGCAAACTCCTCTCCTCTATCCAGAGTTAGAAACTGAAAAAAAAAAAAAAAAAAAAGAAGAGAAAGAAACAGCAACAACAACTCTGGTGATGGTTATCTTAGTTTTTTTTTTTTTCGATACGGGGGCCTAACTGTTGTGGCCTCTCCCGTTGCGGAGCACAGGCTCCGGACGCGCAGGCTCAGCAGCCATGGCTCACGGGCCCAGCCGTTCCGCGGCATGTGGGATCTTCCCGGGCCGGGGCACGAACCCGTGTCCCCTGCATCGGCAGGTGGACTCTCAACCACTGCACCACCAGGGAAGCCCGGTTATCTTAGTTTTGATGGCTGTTACTCTGTAATTCTAGTCCATCTGCCCTTTGTTGCTTTTACAACCATTTGATGTCTTTTAAATGCCAGATTTTGGTAACTTGACTTTTTCTATTTATTGTTAGTGGAACATTTTTCTGTCACAACCTACCATAACAACCTGGGAGTATAATTCCATAAAACATTTTTTCTTAGGAAAGTTTACTCTGAATACAACAGAAAATAAATTGAAGGAAGGATTTTTAAAAAGATATGGAGTCCAGTGAAAGAAGCCAATCTGAAAAGGCTACGTATGGTATAATTCCAGCAATATGCATTATAGAAAAGGCTAAACTATGGACCCAGTAAAAAAAAGTTCAGTGGTTGCCAGAGGGAGCATAGAGGATTTTTTAGTGCAATGAAACTACTCCGTATGACACTATAGTGTTGGATACATGTCATTATGCATTTGCCTAAACGCATAGATTAAACAACGCCAGGAGTAAACCCTAAGGTAAACTGTGGGCTTTGGATGATTATGATGTGTCAGTGTAGGTTCATCAATTTTAACAAATCCACCACGCTGGTGGGGAATGCTGATAATGGCGGAGGCAGGAGGAATACGGAAAACCTTTGTATATTCCTCTCCATTTTTCTGTGAAACTATAACTGCTCTAAAAAAAAATGAAGTCTTAAAAGAATAGAATGAGTTCAGAAGATTAAAAGTACCAGACTGTAGTGGTGCCTTGAAAGGTCAAATAGAGAGGTATGATTAATACTGGGTCTGATAGTAAGTAGAATTTATAACATTTCATAATTGAATTAATGGGTATGAATGGGGTTTTGAAAAAAAACACAGTTTTTCCCTATTGTCCTTGTATCCAGTAATTTGGCTAATCTCCCTTATAAATTCTAATTAATTTGGGTTTTAAATTTATAGTCACATATTCTATTAAAAAATGATATTTTAATTTCTTACTTTCCAATCCTCATTTTTTTTTTCTAATGGAGCTAGCTAGAACCTTCAATTTTTAATAGAAGTGGTGACAAAAAACATTGTTTTCTCATTCTAAATCCCAGGGGGAAAAGTTTTATAAATAAATATGAAGTTTTCTGTAGCTTCTTTTGATTTATGCTTTATCAGATGATACAAGTCCCTTCCATTCATAGTTTGCTAAGCCTTTTCTCTATGCTTATGTACTTTGAACTTTATCAAATGCTTTGGGCATCTATCGAGAGGCTCTTACAACTTTCATTCAGCTAGTGTAGTGAATAACTTTGTTTTATTTTCATATGTTAAACGAATTTGCATTACTGGAATGTTTGTGAGTATTTTGTTCATGAGTTTTAAATATATATTTATAGTAAATATTGACTTCAATTTTCCCTTCTAGTAATGTTTTTATATGGTTTTGGTATCAATGTTGCATTGGCCTGATAAATCTAGCTGGACATTGGACCTTTATTTTTTATTCTCTGGAAGTGTTTGTAAGATACTCATAGTATTTCTTCTTTCAGTGTTTGGAAAAATTCATTGAGAAATTCTTTGAACCTTGGATTTTCACTGTAGGAAAGTTTATTAAATATGGATTCAGTTTCTTTAGGGTAAGTCATAATTGTCGTATTCTTGAGTCAAACTGGGTATTATAGTTTTCAAGAAAATTTTCCACTTCATCAGACTTTTCAATTTGTCAGATTGTCCTCTTTTTATCTTTTTTACTGTCTCTAGGATTACTCCTAATGGATATTTTTTCATTCATGATGCGTGTGATTCTACATGATGCGTGATTCTACTTTTCTTCATTTATTTATTGCTCAGTCTTAGTATTGTGCTCTTAATTTTATTAATCTTGTCCAAGTATCATAATTTGGCTTTGTTGAACTTCTGTCAGATATTGCTTTTTTTGCGGTACGCGGGCCTCTCGCTGTTGTGGCCTCTCCCGTTGCGGAGCACAGGCTCCGGACGCGCAGGCTCAGCGGCCATGGCTCACGGGCCCAGCCGCTCCGCGGCATGTGGGATCTTCCCGGACCGGGGCACGAACCCGGGTCCCCTGCATCGGCAGGCAGACTCTCAACCACTGCGCCACCAGGGAAGCCCAGATATTGCTTTTTATAACATTAATTTATCATTGAGTTTAAGTTGGTCTTCCTTTTCTGTCTTCTCAAGACTATTGTTTGGTCATTGATTTGTAAACTTTATTCCTCTCTACCATATATATTGAAGGTTATATATTTTCCTAGCGTGGCTAAAGCTGCATCCACACATTTTAAGATGTTATCTGATAATGCAACCTGTACAAATTTGATTCATTGAAATTTGTTGAGAATGACAAATTTCTAGTATACATGAATAATATATTTTGGCTGCTTCTTTTATTGTTTGTGAGATATATGTGTAAAGTGTTCCAATGTGATTATGGTTTTGCCTGTTTCTCCTTTTAGTTCTATCCGATTTCAGCTTACTGTATTTTAAGGCTGTACCATTAGCTGCATACACATGTAGAATATACTTTTCTTCTGAACTAAATTCTTTGTGAGGCTTCTCTATTTCTGGTTCACCCCTACTACGAATGTGCAGTCCTTCAAGGATCCCAACTTTAATTCTAGCATATTTCATAGGTTTCTCTCTTCTTTAGTGGGGCTTGAATTCCCACTTTTGTCAGTACAGACATTGGAGATTGCCAAATACTCTATTCAGCTTTTTTCAGCCTTCCTTCTACAGTTTCCAGATAAACAAGATCCTTCAGTGGGAAAAGCAGCATCGAACATTGCACTCATATATCTGGTCCTTCCTTCTAGTCTGGATCTTCACCCCTCATATCATCACTGACTGCCTACCTCAGTGTTGCATCACAATTTTTTTCTCCATAATAATTTGTTCAGCGTGTCTAGTTTTTGTTTTCTTAATCAGGAGAGTTGATCTGAATGACAGTATGGTCTTCTCATAATAAGTATACTTTTGTCAGAGTTTAATTTTAAGATTGCATCGCAGATTGAAGTAAAAAGTTATCTTTTCTAAGGTCTGGAAAAATAATCTAATATAAAATTATTATTTTTAAAAGCCCAAGGTTTCTTCTGTATTATTTAACAATAATTTTGACCTTTGCTATGTAAGAGGTTTTTTTTTTTTTTTCTGGTTATTTGCCTGCATTATTAAAATATTCAGCCAGGGAAAAGTAAAAATTTACTACATTACAGCAGTCTGCTTCATGTTTTTCTTTACCATAAAATGTAAGAGTTTCTAAAAGCATTTGTAAAGAGTTGCTATAACAGAGACATTCAATCAGCAAGAGTTGAGATCATTTTAAAAATGAGCTCTTCTCATCCTGATAACAGAGGTCCAGAATACCTTATCTGGACATGATCTTTCATGTTAATTCTTTTATTACAGCTGGACAGAAACTCTATTTCCCCCCAAAGTCTGTTGCCTCATATTCTTTTCAGCAACTGAAACAGCATATGTTAAAGCAATGAGGCATGGGCACCCACTGGGCTTTCATATGTCAGGATAAACAAAATGAATGTTCATGACAAAATTAAAGAAACGTATTAAAAATGCAGATGTTTTGAAATATTATTTCTTACTACCTGTTTTTAAATTAATTATTTTTGGCTGTGTTGGGCGTTCGTTGCTGCGCGTGGGCTTTTCTCTAGTTGTGGCAAGCGGGGGTTACTCTTCGTTGTGGGGCATGGGATTCTCATTGCGGTGGCTTCTCTTGTTGCAGAGCACAGGCTCTAGGCACAGGGACTTCAGTAGTTGTGGCATGTGGGCTCAGTAGTTGTGGCTTGTGAGCTCTAGAGCACAGGCTCAGTAGTTGCGGCACACGGGCTTAGTTGCTCCACGGCATGTGGGATCTTCCTGGATCAGGGCTCGAACCCATGTTCACTGAACTGGCAGACAGATTCTTAACCACTGCGCCACAAGAGAAGTCCCTATTTCCTGATTTAAAGTTGCCATTTTATATTTTTTATGGAACTCAGACTTGAATAATAAGTGTGATTTTCTCTGGATTTTTGTAAGAAAAATACATGGCCAACTTTGTTAAAAGCATTTGCTTTTTTATGCATTCATTTATTCTGCACATAATTTGAGTGCCAAGCATGTGTCAGCATGTCATTGCCATTTATGGAAACAGTACAACATTTGGTTAAAAATAGTAGGGAATGTATAGATTCAACATCTATAATAGTTTAATAGACATTTGTCCAAAGAAGACATACAGATGGCCAAGAAGTACATGAAAAGATGCTCAACATCACTAATCATTAGAGAAATGCAAATCAGACCTACAGTGAGGTATCACCTCACACCGGTCAGAATGGCCATCATCAAAAAATCTACAAACTGTAAGTGCTGGAGAGGGTGTGGAGAAAAGGGAACCCTCTTGCACTGTTGGTGGGAATGTAAATTGATACAGCCACTATGGGGAACAGTATGGAGGGTCCTTAAAAATCTAAAAATAGAACTACCAGATGACATAACAATCCCACTCCCGGGCATATACCTGGAAAAAACCATAATTCAAAGAGATACATGTACCCCAATGTTCGTTGCACCACTATTTACAATAGCCACAACATGGAAGCAACCTAAATGTCCATCAACAAAGGAATGGATAAAGAAGATGTGGTACATATATACAATGGACTATTACTCAGCCATAAAAAGGAATGAAATTGGGTCATTTGTAGACATGTAGACCTAGAGACTGTCATACAGAGTGAAGTAAGTTAGAACGAGAAAAACAAATATCGTATATTTACGCATATAGGTGGAATCTAGAAAATGGTATAGACGAACTTATTTGCAAAGCAGAAATAGAGACACAGATGTAGAGAACAAATGTATGGACACCAAGGTGGGGGGGTGGGATGGATTGGGAGATTGGGATTGACATACATACATCACTATGTATAAAATAGATAACTAATGAGAACAGACTGTATAGCATAGGGAACTCTACTCAGTGCTCTGTGGTGACCCAAATGGGAAGGAAATCCAAGGAAGAGGGGCTATATGTATACATGTGGCTGATTCACTTTGCTGTACAGCAGAAACTAACACAACATAGTAAAGCAACTATACTCCAATAAATAAAACTAACAAATCTGTCTTATTATCTTTACTCTTCCTTAAACATTCACAAAATTCCTTGGACCTATCCCTTAAGCCCATGGACCCATCATTTATTTTTATAATGGGTAAGGCAGACTACTTCAAGAATCTGCACTATGTATATAGACATAGAGTCTATATATACAGACATCAGCAATATAGGGATTTAAGAATAGAATTTTTTGGAAAAATATTCTATCCTTAAATCTCTATATTGGAGATTTATGGAAAATCCAACTATTTCGATCAGTGCCTTGAGAAAGAGGGTTTAGACTATTATCCATAAATGAAATGAATATACCTGGGAAGTGAACATATTTTTAAGCAGGGAACAAACAAGATTAGCTTCCTAAGAGTCAGAGGTGTATTTAGAAGTCTCTCTGCAGTTTTTATTTCAGGTATGGTCCTCAATGTGTGTATGTACATGGGTGTTAATAATTAATATTTCTCATGCACCTTCCTCTTTTTTATATACACTCTCTTCTCCTTATTTGAATATTTATATCTGTAAGCTTTCCTTGATTATTTAGAAAATAATTCATTCACAGTGTATAAAATTACTTATTTAGAAATCATAATTTGAATAAAATATGACCTTTTTTCCTACATAAATTACCTGAAAGTAATTGCCTTTCCTTTTTTTACCAACTACATCATTGAATGACTTGTTTTAAATTTGAAATTTGCCTTCATTTGCAATATACACATATTTCTATAGTTAAATAGAATGTGTGTACATTATTCTACACATTAAAATGTTCATGGATTTTTCAAATTATATTTGTTATTATTTTGTCTTACATGTACATCACATGATGGGCTAATTTTTTTTTTATATCTAAGTGTCAGAACAATATTAGAAGATTGTAATTCAGGAAACGTATTTTCTTTGCTTTTGCTTTTGGAAGAATATATTGCTGTCTACTGAAAATAGCATGAGCTTATTTCCTTATCCTGAAGGAAATCTGTGTTAGCAAAGCTTAGTGTTTCATAATGAATTTTTCTCTTTTCCATATCCACTTAAACATCATTAACACATTTAATAAGATTGCATTCAATCTGCTAAATCCATAAATCTAGCAGCAATTTACAAGTTAATACCTGTGTAATACACTTATAATCTTTTGACTTCAGATATGGCTCATTAATATGATTATTGTACCACTGATGAATTATGCATTATATTTATTTTGGTGAGTCATTTGTGTTTAAGCTTAAGGACAAATGTCAGTTTCAGACCATGTTGTCCTACATTTTCTTCCCATCCATGTTTTCTTAAGAAAGAAACCAGACCTTATAAAGCTATTGCAGTGTAAGTCCAACCACTGAAACAAATTTTAAAAGACACAGGTTACTTTGCTGAATTTTAATTGCACAGTTCATAATAAATTGGGGACAAATAAGAAATTTATTTTTGTTTAGGTATATTTTTAATGTATAGACATTACTTCCCAATATCTCTTATTGAGAATCTATATATTGTTACCTTTTATTATAATTAACCATTTGTCCTTAAAATTCATATTTCTTTAAGATTTACACTCTAAAGGTCAGGCTACAGCACTTGTGTGGTTTCACAAGACAACCCCATACTTTCAGCCTCATCACACTTACTTTCCTTGTCACATCCTTTGCTTGTGACATTCCAAATAATTTTTTGGTTCTTTAAGCATGCTATATTTTTTATAATATCGTCTTTGTTCATACTCATATTTCCTTCCTAATAATTAAAAATTTCCTCCATCATCTCAAATTGCAGTTTAAATACCACTTTCTTTCTGATCCTTTCCAGATCAATGCTTCCGTTCCTCTTTTTCTAGGAAAATTAACTGAACTTCCATTGTTTAGATAAATGCTCTGTAACCATACAGATAATGAAACACCTATCACACTGCATACATTATTTTAATTATAAGCCTGTCTAACTAACTTTCTTGAAGAGAAGAGACAGTGTTACATATAATAATGTAATAGAGGTATACCACATATAATAAAAATAGAGAAATTGTCTCATCAATATGCATGTGGACATGCACATATATATGTATATATCTAAGGTATATCAATGTAGTATTCCCTCAGTAATATTAAATTATTCTCAGGAATTCAGTAAACAGACAACCTTTTATAAACCAAAGCTGCATCTATTTCATTGCAATATTTTCAGGGGTAATATGCAGTTTTTATACCATAGATGCTTGAACACGAGAAATAATTTCCTCAGTATATGATGGCAACATTTTTCACTACTGGAAATGCATAAGAGAGTGAAGGATATATAAAAGACTTCGACTGTTTTTGAGTTTTCCTGTGTAAATTTCCAAATATACCATTTTCTTTTTTTCCCAGTTTTATTGAGATATAATTAAAAGAAAGCACACGTAAGTGATGATTTGAAACATGGTTATATTGCAAAAAGATCTAGTATATAGCATAGTGACTGTTGTTAGCAATATGTATTCTATACTTGAAAGCTGCTAAGAAAGTAGATCTTACCTGTTATCAGCACACACAAAAAAATGGTAATTATGTGAGGTGACAGAGGTGTTAACCTTTTCATGGTAACTAAATGTACTATTTTTCTTATGCTTTATTTTGGGAATACACCAGCCCTGCCCATTGAAATGAGAAACTAATGGATATGTTCTACTTTATGTTCCTTGTAACATTTTTATAAGAAATATAAAATACGTCTTTTAATTTCAAAAAAACGGTTCTGTTGGTTTCTTGTGGAGATATTGGAAACATATACAATTCTTAGGTATAAAAGTCTTGCAAATATTTTTACATAACCATTCATCATCTCTAGTGTTTTTTTTTTTCCTTCACCAAATATCCTTAATTTCTTCTCCTATGTTCTTTGTTCTCTCTTATGTTCTTCTCCTATGTTCTTCTTCTCCTATGTTTATAATTTTTGCTATAAAAAGTTTGAATCATTCAAATCATGATGATTCTTCTCTGGATATGGTCTTGACTGTCTTAAGTACCTCTTAAAATGCTGTTCTTTGAACAAACAAAAATAGAACACTTCAGATCTAAGCTGAACTGGTCTAGAACTCTTGCCTTTTCACTGACTATAATCTATCCTCTGCCGATTTACTGAAATCATGTCTGTTGACATTATTAGCGTCTCCAACTAATACAAAATCCAATGAGTTCTTCTGCGGTGCAACAATGATTATGTTACTTCACTTTCCTGAGGCAATAATGTTACTTACCTTTAAATATTCTCTTCTCTACCATTCTGATAATGCTACTCTCTTGATCTTCCTGTCACTGTAATTTCTTTGTATTTTCTTCACAGGCTTCTGTTTCTTCTCTTGCCCTCTCTCTCATGATGCACTTCAGGGTTTCATCTTATGTTAATCATGTTAATGATTTCAATTAAGATAATGACCCCCAAATATATCTTTCTAGAGTGGTCCTTTATGTCCATACTTTCAACTATTTATCAACAATCTCCTACTGATTCTTCAAAGAATGCAAAATCATACATGGTTTTCCCCTGAATTATTGTTATTTATTCCAAAACAGAACATATGTGCCAGCTTGGGGCAAAAAAGAACTTTCACATTTCAAATGTAAATGTAAAAGTCAAGAGAAGGAAGACTTTTTCCAGATATAGTAGGTGAACAAATGTGAATCCCTTTAAAAATAACCTAGCATAATGTAGCAAGAGTGACTATGTGGTATGGGAAACCTGGAAGACTAGAAAGAGACCTGTGAATGCAGGAGCCTGGGTTTGTGGAGGGTGCATCTCTCACAACATGGAAAGGAAAAGACACTATCAACAATTTCCTGAAGAGCCAGCCTTTCAATCCTACTTTAAGCATTTTACTTACATAATGGTTCACTTGTACATTCTTCTTTGGTGACACAGGTTTTAAAAGTTCTCTCAATCTGATGCCATGGCCTTTCTATTATGCTTTTACATTGTCTTCCCAAGGTAACCAACTTCATCCATGAGGACACACACACACACACACACACACACACACACACACTTAATCTTATATGGTATGTATGTAATTTGGCTTCATAAAAGAACAGTAAAACAAGCAGCAAGAATATTTTCATTGTGTGCTCTAGTTTGTTTTATTAATCTCATGTCCCAAGCTTGTCTGGTAACCTTAGTTATTTTAGGGTACCAGCATCCTCATTCAAGTTTACCAGTGACCCTTGCTCTTCCTCAGGACAGTAGAAGCTATTCAACCTTTTTTTTTTTTTTCTTTTACTCAGAAGTTTACACTGAAAAGAAAAAAGTTTGAGGTTTATTGATTCAGTCAATTTTAATTCACGTCATTGTGCACATGGATATGCTCTTATAAACACACACAGTTTCCCTAGAGCAAAGAAAAGGAACATTTTTACCTTCTACTAGATATGATTCTGCTGTTTCAAAGGACTAGAAGCTACTCTTACAGATAGCAGTGGCATTTACAGTGCTGAGACCGAGAGAATGTTAATCACAATTCACTCTTGTGCCTCAATGCACATTAAAATTTTGAGATTCTAAATCTATGAGATTAAAAACAGAACTAGTAACTCATTCTTTTTTCAACAGAAATATTACATATTATTTTTATTAAAAATAAAATTTAGTAGTTCCTTCTAACACATTTTATAGCCTTTACTCTTTTTTCTAATATTCAAGATAAACAATATATCCTTGAGAATATAAAGCCAAAAGTGTAATTGACATTAAAATATGATAATCACTAAAATTTTATTTCCTCTTGCTACCAGATTTAAAATAGTGTATTATACTTAGTAGTCAATAAAGTAGTTGATTAACATAATTACATACTAAATATTATTTGAACCTATTGAAGTATTTTAGCAGAGAATTATGTAATATGCTGTCATGTAACTTACGGTGTTATATGTTCATGTATTATATATTATGTTTTCATGTAACATAGTATAAAATTTATATATTGAATATTATATTTCAGATTGTAATTTAACTGCAATTACTTTGATATTGGCATTTTACACATTTTCATATTATATATTTCATCTAATATTTTTAATATTCAAGTTCAATATAGGTATGTAAATAATTGTAGAATGAAAGGAAGTGAAATTAGATCCTAAAACTCAGTGATATATTCCAGAAGAAAAAGTCTATGAATTTGGATTCACTTTTTCATTTTCTTTTCTACTCACCTGTGGAGAGCAGATTTGCCCCTCTTTTGTAGAAAATAGCAAGTTTGTGTTTAATTCATATGCAAGCATATTTCAACAGAGAACAGCTAAGAAAATAATCTAAGCAGACATTAAAAATATTTTTGAATTGGAAATAGTCAATACTCATATTTTCTGCCAATATTATTTATAGATAGTTATAAAAATACTTTATGTACTTCAGGATGTACTATTCAACTTTAGTTTAAAAATGCTCTGTATATCTGAAGACTTAGGTTCCAGCAAAATAACATTTTTTGATAGTATCTCTTCTTCGTCATTTAGAGGCGCACAGGCCAGTGTCAGACATGTCAACTCTCCATTCTATCAGCTCAGATCTTAAACATGTGAGAACATATGTTTTGTGTTGGCCAGTCATTTATCAAACACTGACACGACCCACACTAGCGATAAAGGGAATAGAGTCTCTTCTTTTGGGGTTTACTTAGGTGTACTTTGCCCAACACTGACTTGTTTGGGACCATACAAATAAGGCAGCAGACAGTATGGGATTTTCACTTCCTGATGTTTTATTATTATTATTATTATTTTTGCGGTACGCGGGCCTCTCACTGTTGTGGCCTCTCCCATTGCGGAGCACAGGCTCCGGACACGCAGGCTCAGCGGCCATGGCTTACGGGCCCAGCCGCTCCCTGGCATGTGGGATCTTCCCAGACCGGGGCACGAACCCGTGTCCCCTGCATCGGCAGGCGGACTCTCAACCACTGCGCCACCAGGGAAGCCCTACATGACTCTTTTTGAATTATGGTTTTCTCAGGGTATATGCCCAGTAGTGGCCATGATTCTAGATCTTAATAATTAATGAGATAATTAAAAAGAGCCTATTTTGTTTACCTAAAGTTATCACTACTTATATTAATTTGAAAGTCTCTGTATCCATCTATATTATACTATCATTAATTTACGAGAGTTTACCTCATACTATATCTGATATTCCCCTATACTCCTCACTAGTTAAGCACATATTTGATTGCATGTTTAGATCCAATAGAGAGCTCACTATAAAAAGGCTTTAGATTAAACCATAAATAAATGATTCTGAGAGATATATGTCTACATATTTAGTAAGGAATTCTAAATTATTTTTGAGATAATAAATTGTGTTGAAAGAGCAAGAAATTATTCATTATTAATAAACTATGTTGAACAGAATAAATTTATTGTCCATTGTATAGTACAATTATTAAAAATTTCATAAAGGTAAAAGTGACTTTGATCATCTTAATATTGTAAAATGCTGTAAAATTTATGCAGCATGATGCAGTTATAAAACAAGGGTAAAGAATGGTGAAATTTATAAAACCTGTGACACTTGATATGCGGAGCACAAGTTTTAAGAAGATATAGTCAAAATTAAATGCGAAGTATAATGTACAAGCACACACTTATTTGAAGGTAAGTAAACTGAGAAAATCTTAATATCATCATCATTTAAATAGGCATATAGAGATTGTCATCCTGAATGAAGTAAGTCAGAGAAAGACAAATATCATATGATATCACTTATATATGGAATCTTAAAAAAATGCTATAAATGAACTTATTTATAAAACAGAAATAGAGTAACAGACATAGAAAACTTATGGTTACCAAGGGGGAAAGAGAGGGGGATAAACTGGGAGATTGGGACTGACATATACACACTACTATATATAAAAGAGATAACTAATAAGAACCTACTGTATAGCACTGGAAACTCTACTCAATACTTTGTGATGACCTATATGGGAAAAGGATTTTAAAAAGAGTGGATATATGTATATGTATAACTGATTCACTTTGCTATACAGCAGAAACTAACACATTATAAATCAACTATACTCCAATAAAAATTAATTTAAAAAATAGGCATATAACAGAACTTTAAAATATGACAAGTGTGAAGTAAACAGTATTTCAGGGGGCGTTTACTGCTGTGTAGACAGTGTCATGATACCCCGACTCTGCTGAGTGAGGGATGTCCTTCTGAAGGACAGGCTCAATGTGAATAATTCTCTTCTTAAGAAAAGGAGTCAGAAAACTCAGTCCTGCAGTGCAAACAGAATGCAGGGACAGCTGGGCTTCTTACCGGGAGAGCGCTCCAAGTCAGAAAGTCACAGGACTAGGCAAACCAAGCAGTAGAGATTTCCTAATCTTCAGTGACAGACAACAAGCATTTAGCTAAGAACCTTGGAAAAATAATGACCCTACTAAAAAGAACTGAGAATGTCCTGGGTTAAATCATAGTGACTAATTCAATTCATAAGGAAACAAGGTAGCAAGCCCTCCTCAAAATTTCACAAATCATGGATAATAAAAGAATAATGAGTCCTGAAAAAGGCAGACCAGTGGCAGTGTCCTTAATCACAGCTAACTGGAGCCTTAATTTTCTTCTTAATTCCTATGAAATAAGAATTGGAAATCCTCTAAATACCATAGAATGCCAGTAATGGACTGTCACATGCAAAATTACCTAAATGAAAAAACTGTATATATTTTGCCTTTTATAGTTTGAGTTAAATCATCCTCAACTAATCCTTTTGTTGATTTCATAAATCCAAATGTGGAAATAAGATTTCCTACAGAGACTGGTTTAGGGAAGCAGCACTCAAACTGTGAACCAGAGTCCAAGGGGCCAACTCCTTAAAGGATGGAGAAAAAGACAAAAACGTCAGGTGTTCAAGCCTCCACTGCAATTCAGCTAGAGTAGCATGCATTTAACTGGTAGGTGAAATTTGAGGAAGAACTTGCTTTTTCAAAAACTTTCAAATTAGAAGAATAACTTGAAAGCTGCTATTACAATTTATATCTGTATTAGGTGAATCCTGTATGATTCTCTTAGTGGAAGTTTGGGTTTCAGACTGGTCAGGCCAGAAATGTCGACCTATTTACTGCACTTTTTAAAATTTCCCAAGGTCTCAGCTACTCATCTTGAGATGCCACATAATACATACATGAACAAAGCAACTTAACTTTCGCTTAATTTATGGACCTAGCCCTAAAGTGATAAACACATATTCCCTAATCTTTGCTAATCTGTAAATTGTATGTGACTCCAATCTTCATTAGGTCAAATTCCCCTACTCTTATGGGCAGCATATATATGTGTCATTTGTTGTGACAGTTATTTCCTATGTCAACATAGGTAAGAATCTTGACAGGCTTTGAAATTGACAAAAATGCTTTTTTAATGAATATATACGTTTTATTTCAGAATCATATGTAGGTTTTAAAATGTGTAATCTTTGTGTAAAAATGATACACATCTACTTTTTAAAAGTTATTGTTTTAACTTACATACAACTTATTAATCCATTTTAAGTATATAATTTATTAAGTTTGGCAATATCTATGTATATATAACAATAGAATTAAAATAGAAAACATACCTATCACTTCAAAAAGTGTACTGTATAGCATAGTACCTATAGGTAACAATACTCTTAAAATTTGTGCTATTTTAAAAAGTATTGTGCAATTTAAGATATATTAAGAGGGTAGATCTCATGTTGAGTGTCCTTAACAAAATAAACAAACACAAAAGGATGCAAGAAAATTTTTAGACGTAGACATATTTAGTACCTTAGTTGTGGTGATGGTATCATGGATGGTGTATGCATATGTCCAAATTCATCAAGATGTATATATTTAAATGTGTGCAATTTTTTTGTATATCAATTATACCAAAATAAAGCTAAAAAAGAATAAGAAGGTGGCAGATCTAACATATCCTCAGATTTCCCTGGAGTTGACTTAGTTATTCAATGTAAAACCTTTCATAATTAGTGCTTTTCACTAAAGGAGAACAGACCAGAGAGATGCTTCTGGGAACACCTCCGATTTTTATTATATTCTCCTAATCAGAATTGTGTATGATTGAAAGCCTCAATATTAACAGCTATTTTTGTCTCAAAAACCGTAAAGATAATATATATCAGGACCAGATATTTATGAAGTCTTGTTAGTGCTGTTATAGGAAATAAGCTTCATATTTCAGGTATATTTTCTTGCCCTCTTAACACATCAAGAACTTAGATATTTATGATAAAACATTTCAAAGGACTCCTTAAGTGCATTTTTTTCAATTAAAGAGACTAGAATCCATGAAAACGAGCAACAAGATCAATAATCAATCTTACCAATATTTCCATGTCAGCTCTTATTCAGTAAACAGGCTAAAGTGGCATTATTTCCTAGGAGGAAAGCTAATGCAAACCGTGATCAATAAACAAAAACAAATGAAACTTGTAGCTATTCTAACAAAGCTAAGGGTAATACGAGTCATCGTATTCATGTATTTATCTCATCAGTGAAACTTAATAAGAAAAAAGAGACCCCGTATTGTGCTTATAAGCAATCTACTTCACAAATTAAAATTTTTGAAGCATAAAACTGAAAGGATACTGCAGGAGTATGGATAGCTCTAATTTTCACTGTCAGTATGATGCCTATTTGTAGAGAAAACTGTGGCACAGAAATATGCCAATCTATGGTTCTGTAAAATTAGCTACATGGAACATAGCCAGAGGGAGGATGTCCTCGCTTTCTCTTGGCAAATGTTGCTGAAGATAATTATCAAAGCAAGTCTGAGGAGAGGTGCTGAAGCATGAGCATTCTGGCAAGTTCATATGACAGTAAGTTACAATGTGCAGTGTCAAAAATTCAGAATTAGCTGCATTAGAGGAACTGGTCTACGCTCATGAATATTTCCTTGCCCATGATCCTAGTCTTCAAAATAAATCAAAGAAGGGCAAAGGAATAATAGTTTACTTCCCCAGTAAACATCAGAGACATAATTGGCACTCAAAACTGTTATATATAAATTTATCACAACTATGAAGTCAAATGTTATCAACCCTACGATGGGAAAGATACATTTGCTAATAACTGGAATTTTACATTTAAAACCTTTAACAAGAAGAGTTTTATGCCATGGCTCTGAATTACATTCCCTTAACTATCATACTAATCGTAAGTTTACTATTACACAAAAGCCTGTTAAATTTACTTTCAATGAATAAGGACGATATCTACTTCTATTCACTGTATGTAAGCATTAATAAATTGCCTTTTTTGTTTTTAATACACACTCTTCCCTTTTCTAAGTCTGTTACTGATAATTTCAATGCCAGGAGGTAGATATGAGAAAGTGCATTTTCATTTCAGTTTAAATTAGTGTATCATTTGTTTACTGTTTTCCATTTCCTTTTTATCTCCCTATATAGATTGCAATTCCAGTGCCCGAAAAGAACTGTAAAAATCATTTTACTTTATTTTTATACTGTAAACTTTTCATTTGAAATGTATTGGCCCAATGAATTTAATAGTTCTATGCCAGCAGGTAGAATGTTTGTTTGAAAATGATTTCCAGTTTCTAATTCTCTGCAAAGCCAGAAGGAGTACGTAAAGTGATGCTCTAAACCTAAGTAGAAAGAACACTAGGTTTCTTTTTATGAGTTATTTGAAAACACATTCATGGTACTCTGCATTTACACTAGAAATGCTTCCCACCTAGGGTTTTCAAGGAGACTCAGGTGGGTCGTTCTCACCTGGCCTCCTCTAATTAGTATCTGGGGGCTGTGATTGACAGCTTAGTAGCAGGGTGCACAAAATGCTGCAGCTAACACTTTTCCCTGTCTCTGGTGCACAGGGAGGCCGACTATGAATTATATTTTGGTCTGTATTTGTCAGAAGCGATTAGATTTCTTCCCCTCTTTTCCCCTTACTTTTTCATCACCCACAGAGTTTCAAATTCATTGTCTTCTTTTGCATTTATTTACAAGTCAGGAAATGAAAATATTCTCACTCCAGGAATTCATCACAAAAATTTTTCCTTCTCCAGGTGGCACTGATACTCATTTAACAGTATTTCCTGTGCAAGGTCAAGAATTAGCCTGGAGTGATTCATTTTCAATCTTGATCACAAAGCATGACTCAGTCTTTATAAATTAAGTTTAATTCAAATAACAGCACAATGTCTAGTGGAGATAGGAGGCCAGTAATGACATGAATCTCTCAGGTTATAGCCTAGTCTTAAGTATAATCTGAATTATTTCAAAAGGTAAGGAAGTAGTAGACTTACGTTAGTGTTCTTTTAATTCAATAAATTTTGAGGGTCCACACTTCAATTTGAATCCTCTCCTAAATTCAGAATCATGTAGCAATAAATAGAGGAATGCACTGCAGGGGGGGGTCACCTCAAAGGTTAGGCTGATGATGGTTTTGGGTACCTCTCACTGACTAAATAGGGGAGAAAGTGATTTGAAGTACCAGAATCTAGTAATAGTCTAGATTTCCACGTATTTTGTTTTAATTGCTAAAGTCATAATGATTTTTCAGCTTTGGCTATCTCACAATTTTTATAATAAATGTGTTTCTGACAAACGCTTAATACACACCAAAGTTTGAGAACTTAAATAGCATTTTAAATGCACTCAAACAGTTCTCTATTTAATGGAAATGTGCAATGATTAGTTTTGAAAGTGAACACCTATTGCCTAGTTCATATTTTCAGTAAATCCAGATTTAAATTGGTCATTATTTGAGTAACTTTTTATCTTACTTAATATTTGCAATCATTCATTCACTCACCTGTTCATGCAAGTGACTTATGAGCATCTAGTATCTATTAGGCACTGAATTAGGAATAAGATCAATGACTGATTACAGATTATAGTCCTTGTATCTCATGACACAATTCATTTCAATAACTGTTTGATGTAATATTAAGTAAACAAATGTGCATTTACTTTTGTGAAAACCATCTAAAAGTGGATTATAGAAGAACATTTACTCTTTTAACCTTTCTTAATGGAAATAAAATAATAATTGAAAAAAATTATGCTTCTCTAGACTTAGTGATCACTTTGAAAACGATTTATGTTATTGCTGGAAAAAGTTTCCACCACAATTTTCTAAATAAAACTATATTCTCTAACAAAGTCAAAGGTGAAGCAAAAATTATCCTCACTTGTTGAAAGCTATACTTACCAGACAATGGTCCTGAAGAATACCAGTAGGAAAAGTTGTCCATAACTCTTTTCTGAAAGATTGCAAAAGGAAGGAAAACATCTAAGGTATCATTCAAGGACTCATTTCATCTATTCTGTGTATTGGCAGTTGGTAAATATATATATTACACTGTTTGTCATAGGTCAACACTTTTTCATTTCTTAAAAGTGGAGAAAATGTCCCTGATTTGTATAAAATGACAAAATTCCTTCTGTGTCCTTGGGTTAAACCCTTAATAGTGTTTTCCTCTCTTCAATAAGTACCTGTCATGGTACAGGAGCCTTTTTTGTTTGTTTATTTAATAACATTGATTTACCAACAAGGAAAAAAGTTACTTTGACTTACCAAAGGATGCATAGACAAATGGAGATAGATGGATGAATAGATAGATACATAGGGAAATACATGATAGAGGGATGAGAAAGAGAAAATGAGAAAGGGGAGGGAGGGGGAGAAGAGAGGGACAATTATCTACAGATATAGACACATCAAAGTCGTATGTATTCTATCTTCGATTATCAGAATATTTTGCAACACACAATATGCTTTAGTCTTAGGCAATATCCAACATTATCAATGTTGAATTAATAATTTCCTTATTTATAAAATAGAGATGTGAGATATTTATCGTTACACATAAATTAAGCTTTTGTTCTAGCAACAGCTATACTGAAAAGATACAACACTGCTAACTGGCTGCTCATATGTTGCTTCCTTTTCTTAGGAAAATAGAGAATGTGAGCATGAATATTTTTGAAAACAGTAACACACTTGCACACATAAAGACATAAACAGTTACTTTAAACCATTGATTTCCATAAGAATGTGGAAAGCATGTTGGCAACTTGCTTTGATAATATGTACCCATTTCTGGCAAATATAGAAGCAAACCTTGTGTTTCTTCTATCCACCCAAAATTCTATCAAATATTCTAGCAAAGTTCATTGAAGATATAAGATTTACTGCAGTGTTAATTATGGAAATTCTGCCTTCTAAAACAAACTATAAAATATGTACACCATAGAATTTAACACAATATTTTACATTAAAACTTAAAAGAGCATTATATTTAATTATATAATAGCATTTATTTTTCTATTTGACCTACAACTTTTTTTTTTAACATCTTTATTGGAGTATAATTGCTTTACAATGGTGTGTTAGTTTCTGCTTTACAACAAAATGAATCAGTTATATATATACATATGTTCCCATATCTCTTCCTTCTTGTGTATCCCTCCCTCCCACCCTCCCTATCCCACCCCTCCAGGTGGTCACAAAGCACCGAGCTGATCTCCCTGTGCTATGTGGCTGCTTCCCACTAGCTATCTACCTTAAGTTTGGTAGTGTATATATGTCCATGCCTCTCTCTCGCTTTGTCACAGCTTACCCTTCCTTCCCCCTCCCCATATCCTCAAGTCAATTCTCTGGTAGGTCTGTGTCTTTATTCCTGTCTTACCCCTAGGTTCTTCATGACATTTTTTTTTCTTAAATTCCATATATATGTGTTAGCATACAGTATTTGTCTCTCTCTTTCTGACTTACTTCACTCTGTATGACAGACTCTAGGTCCATCCACCTCATTACAAAGATCTCAATTTCGTTTCTTTTTATGGCTGAGTAATATTCCATTGTATATATGTGCCACATCTTCTTTATCCATTCATCTGATGATGGACACTTCGGTTGTTTCCATATCCGGGCTATTTCTGACTGGTGTGAGATGATATCTCATTGTAGTTCTGATTTGCATTTCTCTAATGATTAAGGATGTTGAGCATTCTTTCATGTGTTTGTTGGCAGTCTGTATATCTTCTTTGGAGAAATGTCTATTTAGGTCTTCTGCCCATTTTTGGATTGGGTTTTTGGTTTTTTGTTATTAAGCTGCATGAGCTGCTTATAAATTTTGGAGATTAATCCTTTGTCGGTTGCTTCATTTGCAAATATTTTCTCCCATTCTGAGGGTTGTCTTTTGGTCTTGTTTATGGTTTCCTTTGCTGTGCAAAAGTTTTGAAGTTTCATTAGGTCCCATTTGTTTATTTTTGTTTTTATTTCCATTTCTCTAGGAGGTGGGTCAAAAAGGATCTTGCTGTGATTTATGTCATAGAGTGTTCTGCCTATGTTTTCCTCTAAGAGTTTGATAGTTTCTGGCCTTACATTTAGGTCTTTAATCCATTTTGAGCTTATTTTTGTGTATGGTGTTAGGGAGTGATCTAATCTCATACTTTTACATGTACCTGTCCAGTTTTCCCAGCACCACTTATTGAAGAGGCTGTCCTTTCTCCACTGTACATTCCTGCCTCCTTTATCAAAGATAAGTTGACCATATGTGCGTGGGTTTATCTCTGGGGTTTCTATCCTGTTCCATTGATCTTTCTGTTTTTGTGCCAGTACCATACTGTCTTGATTACTGTAACTTTGTAGTATAGTCTGAAGTCAGGGAGCCTGATCCCTCCAGCTCCATTTTTCGTTCTCAAGATTGCTTTGGCTATTCGGGGTCTTTTGTGTTTCCATACAAATTGTCAAATTTTTTGTTCTAGTTCTGTGAAAAATGCCAGTGGTAGTTTGATAGGGATTGCATTGAATCTGTAGATTGCTTTGGGTAGTAGAGTCATTTTCACAATGTTGATTCTTCCAATCCAAGAACATGGTATATCTCTCCATCTATTTGTATCATCTTTAATTTCTTTCTTCAGTGTCTTATAATTTTCTGCATACAGATCTTTTGTCTCCTTAGGTAGGCTTATTCCTAGGTATTTTATTCATTTTGTTGCAGTGGTAAATGGGAGTGTTTTCTTGATTTCACTTTCAGATTTTTCATCATTAGGGTATAGGAATGCAAGAGATTTCTGTGCATCAATTTTGTATCCTGCTACTTTACCAAATTCATTGATTAGCTCTAGCAGTTTTCTGGTAGCATCTTTAGGATTCTCTGTGTATAGTATCATGTCATCTGCAAACAGTGACAGCTTTACTTCTTCTTTACCGATTTGGATTCCTTTTATTTCCTTTGCTTCTCTGATTGCTGTGGCTAAAACTTCCAAAACTATGTTGAATAAGAGTGGTGAGAGTGGGCAACCTTGTCTTGCTCCTGATCTTAGTGGAAATGCTTTCAGTTTTTCACCATTGAGGACAATGTTGGCTGTGGGTTTGTCATATATGGCCTTTATTATGTTGAGGAAAGTTCCCTCTATGCCTACTTTCTGCAGGGTTTTTATCATAAATGGGTGTTGAATTTTGTCAAAAGCTTTCTCTGCATCTATTGAGATGATCCCTAGGACAAATGGTGGAAGCAAAACTATACACACAAAATCTCATACAGAAGCATACACATACATACTCACAAAAAGAGGAAAAGGGGAAAAAATCATAAATCTTGCTCTCAAAGTCCACCTCCTCAATTTGGGATGATTCGTTGTCTAAAGGAGGGAAGGAAGGAAAGAAAGAAGGAAGATAAAGTAAAATAAAATTATTAAAATAAAAAGTAATTATTAAGGAAAAAAAAAACGGATGGATAGAACCCGCGGACAAATGGTAGAAGCAAAGCTATACAGACAAAATCTCATACAGAAGCGTACACATACACACTCACAAAAAAAGGAAAAGGGGAAAAAATAATAAACCTTGCTCTCAAAGTCCACCTCCTTAATTTGGGATGATTTGTTGTCTATTCCTGTATTCCACAGGTGCAGGGTATATCAAGTTGATTGTGGAGCTTTAATCCGCTGCTTCTGAAGCTGCTGGGAGAGATTTCCCTTTCTCTTCTTTGTTCTCACAGCTCCCAGGTGCTCAGCTTTGGATTTGGCCCCGCCTCTGCGTGTAGGTCGCCTGAGGGCGTCTGTTCTCTGCTCAGACAGGACGGGGTTAAAGGAGCAGCTGATTCGGAGGCTCCGGCTCACTCAGGCTGGGGTGGGGGGTGGGGAGGGAGGGGCACGGAGGCGGGGCGGGCCTGCGACGGCAGAGGCCGGCGTGACGTTGCACCAGCGTGAGGTGCCGGCCGGCGTGACGTTGCACCAGCCTGAGGCGCGCCTGTGCGTTCTCCCGAGGGAGTTGTCCCTGGATCCCGGGACCCTGGTAGTGGCGGGGCTCCCCGGAAGGGGGTGTGGATAGTGATTTGTGCTCGCACACAGGCTTCTTGGTGGCGGCAGCAGCAGCCTTAGCGTCTCATGCCCGTCTCTGGGGTCCGCGCTGGTAGCCGCGGCTCGCGCCCGTCTCTGGAGCTCCTTTAAGCAGCGTTCTTAATCCCCTCTCCTCGCGCACCAGGAAACAAAGAGGTAAGAAAAAGTTTCTTGCCTCTTCGGCAGGTCCAGACTTTTCCTCGGACTCCCTCCCGGCTAGCCGTGGCACACTAACCCCGTGCAGGCTGTGTTCACGCCGCCAACCCCAGTCCTCTCCCTGTGCTCCGACTGAAGCCCAAGCCTCAGCTCCCAGCCCCGTCCGCCCCGGCGGGTGAGCAGACAAGCCTCTCGGGCTGGTGAGTGCTGGTCGGCACCGATTCTCTGTGCGGGAATCCCCCCCGCTTTGCCCTCCGCACCTGTAGCTGTGCACTCCTCCGCGGCTCCAAAGCTCCCCCCTCCGCCTCCCGCAGTCTCCGCCCGCGAAGGGGCTTCTAGTGTGTGGAAAACTTTCCTCCTTCACTGCTCCCTCCCACTGGTGCAGGTCCCGTCCGTATCTTTTGTCTCTGTTTATTCTTTTTTATTTTGCCCTACCCAGGTACGTGGGGGGGGTTTCTTGCCTTTTGGGAGGTCTGAGGTCTTCTGCCAGCGTCCAGTAGGTGTTCTGTAGGAGTTGATCCACGTGTAGATGTATTTCTGGTGTATCTGTGGGGAGGAAGGTGATCTCCGCGTCTTACTCTTCCGCCATCTTCCCTGAAGCCCCCTTGACCTACAATTGCTGCTTTTTTACTGCTTTACATTCTGGGTATGATAATTTTCTTTATAAATCGACAGTAGAACAATATGTTTAAATTATTTTTACATCCAAAATATGACCAGAAATACACATTCAATGACTTTTCTCTTATTCCTATGTTTTGTCTTTTGCAGATTAGTCGTCTATAGCTGTTAATTTTTTTTGGAGAGTAAAATGTGTTTTGGTACCTGTTGTTTAACTGTCTTTATAGATGATATCGAAGCCATGTAAAGAAGAGAATATGTTCTATCTCATATGCAACCCAGTGATTTCTTAGTATACTAGCATAATTACAATCAGTTTCTTAATAGTAGCTCAACTTAAGATAAACTGAAATTTTAAATCCATTGATTATAAAAGGGGTCTAACAGAGACATAACATCTCTCGTAAAGTCAGCTGTGCCATTGGCTTTAGTTTTACAAACTTATCAGTAGATTTGCTCTGAAAAATGAAATACAGTTTTATCAGTTGTAATCATTGATTCAAGTGAGCTAGAATTGCAGGTAAGCTATTTTGTACTCACAAGGGAGAATATGATTTAAATTTCATGCTAATAGAAAGATAAATCTAAAACATTACTCTATAGCAAAATTAATTATTATTCCTTTGGGAGCTCTCATTGCCTATATTTCCACATTACATTAATTTAGCTATAAATATAATTATTTCAAGCTACTGAAAATTAGTATTAAAATTATGGAACGTCTTAAGGCCAAGTCATAAACCAAGAAAAAAAAATGAGATAGGTGGATGTGTTATTTAGAAATGTATCCACTGAGTTTCTTCACATCACCTCCCCCTCTCTGCTCTACTACTTCTCATTCATTTCTCCCCCTTCCCTCCCCACTTCTGCCCAGTCATACAGAATAGAAAATAATGCACGCACATGCTTTTTTGGAAAAAAACAAAAAATAAACATATTTCTTGGGATAGCTTTATGTACTTATTTTTAATATGTGCACTAATAAAATAGCCATTATAAGCACTTGACTTCCAAATATAATATTTTTGAATATTTCTCTAAATATATAGGATGCAATGCGAAAATTTGAAAATGTCATAGAAATCAATGAAAAGGGGATTAATAATTTTCCATACATAGTGTTATTTTTTTAAATATTAATTTATTTGGTTACATGAGGTCTTAGTTGCAGCACGTGGGCTCCTTAGTTGTGGCATGCAAACACTTAGTTGCGGCATGCACGTGGTATCTAGGTCACTGACCAGGGATTGAACCCGGGCCCCCTGCATTGGGAGCGGAGAGTCTTATCCACTGCACCACCAGAAAAGTCCTCATACGTAGTGTTATGAATGTATGTTTCATGAATATCAAAACTTCAGAGTTATAGCTAGTAGAATTGCATTATTTGTGTAAACATAATTAAACTTCTTTAAGCATATATTTACTTTCGTTATATTTTCCAAAATTAAAAATAATTATATTTTCCTTGATGAAGTTATAAAACTTTAATTCACTCACCAAATTCTTATGGTGACTATATTTTACCCAAAAAAAGAATTTAATACTTTTTTTGTATAATGGAAAAAATATCATATTAGGCTAAATGTCATTTGCTTTAATTCATTAAATCATTTATAAGTCAAGAAGGATTTGTTGATCACCTATCTTGTGCCAAAAATTATTCTAAGTTCTGGGACTATAGAAGGAACCAGAACAGTCAAAAATCCTCCTCTCGTGAAGTTTGCATTCTGCTTAGAAAGAGAGAAAATAAACATAACAAGCAATCTTGTAGTATCCTAAAAAGTGATAAGATTTAAGGAGGAAAAAAGGTAATGGGGACTCCTGGGATGGTGGAGTTGTTAATACATTTTAAAGAGAGCAATTGGAGTTGGTTCAGTGGGCAGGTGGTATTTGAACAAGGACTGGAGTAAGGTGAGTGAGCAAACCATTTGGAGATCTGGGGACAGACTTTTCCAGATAGATAGTCTGGCATGTGTAAAGCCTGGAGGAAAGAGCATGTCTGTTGTGCCCAAGGCAGAGTAGAGTGGGGAGGAAGGAGTGATAGGAGTACAAGCGGGAGAGGTGATTTAACGCTTACTCTGAGAGGGATAGGAAGCCATTGAAGGGTTAGAGGTAAGGAATGATGTCATCTATCTTTCATGTTAATAAGATCATGCTGACAGCTGGTCTAAGAAGATACTGCAGGCTTGGACCTGCTGGACCAGTGGTTTCCAAGTGGTCAGATTCTAAATATGTTGAAGGTTGAGACAAGAGGATTTATAGATCAGAAGAGAAAAGCTAAGCATGACTTCATTTTGGTTTTGGCTGCAAGTGAGAAAAGCTAAGAATGGAATGACTTCATTTTGCTTTTCCTTATGAGGAATGGAAAGTATACAACTATATCAGGTTATAGCAAAAAGACCAGGAATTCAGCTTTGGTTATGGTAAGACTAGGAAGCTTATTAGATGGACTGGCGGAGAGGTCACATATCAGCTGATGTAGGAGATTGGAGTTAACAGGGCCAACATACCAACTTAGGATATCTTTGAAGACATATTTCTAGATGGGATGCTCAAGGATATACATGTAGGTATAGAAGAGAAGGTATCAAAGTCTAAGCCTGGAAATCTCCAAAATTAGTAAATTAGGAGAAAGTAGAGGAAGCAGCAAAGGAGAATGAGGATGGGCAGTGGTGAAATAAGAGGGTAGCCAAGAAGGCATGGTCAGGGAAAGACGCTGTTAGGAGAAGGGAATGATTAACTGCTCAATAATGCTGAGGGTTATGTAACAGGAAAAATGAGCTTGTTCTCAGATTTAGTCATGCATTGGTCATCAAGGGCCTTCACAAGAATAGTACGTAGGCTGTATGTGTGGTTTAATAGAGACTAGGAAACACATATTAGATAGAATAAAGGGAAGCTTAGAAAGAAGATGGACCTGGAGTGAATGCTGAGGTCAAGAGAAAGTTCCTTTTTACATGGAAGAGACAAGGGCATATGTTTAAATGACGATGAGGGTGATCCAGACGAGAGAGAAGTGAGGATGCAAGTGACAGGGGTAAAATAAGTGGAGTGAAGCCTTTAAGAGGACAGGCTGGGACAATACTTAGTGCATAAGTGGCACACATGCTTCTTGTAGAGGAAGGTCCTGAACACACAAATGAATTGAAAAGAACTGCTTAGCTGTGTGGACTTTATAAACATGTTTTGATTTTCTTAATAGCTGAAGTCTTTTACATGAAATAATATTGATAGTTTATTACGCTTCATTCTTGTATTTTTTTTTTTTTTAAGAAGGAGGTACTTTCTTACACTAACAGACAGGAAGACATTATATGAGCAATGATGCAGGGGAACTGTGGGTTTGGAAGGTTGTGGAAGTTTTCATATGATAACTGGAATTTTCTTAGTGAAATAAGAAGCAAGGTTATCACCTGAGTGTGTGAAAGGATGAAGAGATGTGGGAAAACTGAGGAGAGAAGAGAATATGGGAGTCAGCCATTTAGGAAAATAGGAAAGCAAATGCAATTGGGAATTGTAATACAGTATAATGCCAGTTCAGCAAATAGGACCAACTTGATATTCACGTTTCTGGGTTTTATTTTTCTCCAGCCAACTATAGGTACAGGTGCAGAATAGGCACAAAATTGTGATACAATGAGGGTTTTGTTTTTCTTTTTCAAGAGAGTGGAAGTTACAAAGAAACAAACTAGCTTATTACTATGCAAGTAAGTGAATATCAGATTTGTTTATGATGTTCATTTATTTTGAAGGTATATTTGCTATTTGTGGGCTCAACTTTCTTATGATATTACCCACAGGTCTATCTGATAACATTTTCTCTTTATAATGCTTCCCATTCTGTGCAAGAGGGAATTTTCTGGAATATGTGAATAAAAATTTAAAATACTTTGTCATTTAGGAAAAATGTATGATCTTCGTAAAGCTAGGGTTTTATTTTGATGCAGATAAGGTGGTTTGCATTGAATCATCAATATTTTGATATTTTGTTCTTTCATACTCGGACATGCTAATTTACTTAATGCTATTTCTTTTATTATTCTCAGCTTTTGAGAAAACACAATTTTGAATAAGAGTAGCATAAATCCCCCTTATAATTATGCCAACACTATAAGAATCAGAATAAATAAATGATAATAAATGACTCCACTTAGGAGAAGTATTTCTGAAACAAGTGTCAGTAAGGCAGAGGTACTTGGATTTAAAATCTAACCATATTTACTGAAAATAACTAATTAGTTTCTGGGTGCACAAATAAGGAAGGGAATTAGGTCAAGGGAAAAATCTGCCGTATTCATTTTCTGGAACTACTTAGGCAATAATTAATTGGATTTGAATTGCAAAATTGTACCTGTCTATACTTTATTAGTATTAAAATATCCATTGTATCCTTCTTGATCATTCCAGTTTTCCTTTCAAATCTACCAGTGCAAACAGTTCCAATGTTTTCTATAGATAAGATCATTTATTTATACAAAATTAAATATATCCCCACATTTTCCTTCCCTGGGCTACATTCATTCCATTTGTAGCAAGCAGGGAAAGTGAGGTTACTTTGCTGATAGTTCTGTGGTGTCTGGTGTTCCTTAAATTGAAAAAAAAAAGTTTCATTTTTAATAGTACTGAAAAAAAAAGTAAGACAAAAAAATCAAAACCTCCTAACCTTTAAGAAAATGATTAAACATGTTAAATAGAAGTTGTTTAAGACCAGAAAGAAAATTGTCCCTATCCATCACATCTACATCATGAATATCCAAGCCCCAATTTATTTCTTAGATTATGCCTACACAAAGAAATATTAGGGTATTATTTAAGAAAAAATTAACAAATTTTCTTAAATAATCATATCAAATTTCATACCAAATGTCAAGGAATATAAAAAAAATTCAACAGAATAAGTATGCATTTACTATTGGTGAACTAGTGCCATGACGTTACTACCTAATATTTGAATACAACAACACAAAGTATCCCATTAATATTATTAATCTCAAAAATGTATATAATGATGGAATCCATCCATGTTCATTTCTTTACACATATTTTACCGATATATACATTATCTTCATGCTACTGATTCAAATATATTTCATACTTTGGCTTGCTTTTTATTTACCAGTAAGACCAAACATAGTATATACATGTACTTTTTTTTCCATTTCATTTTATTTATTTATTTTTTAACATCTTTATTGGAGTATAACTGCTTTACAGTGGTGTGTTAGTTTCTGCTTTATAACAAAGTGAATCAGCTATACATGTATTTTTTAAGTACTACACATACTTCACGTATGCTGTGGAACTTCATTAAAGATTTTACTTAGTTGTTTGCTTTTTCCTTGTAATATATGCACCAATGTTCACTGAAAATAATATATTTAACCTATGCAGTTTAACTTATTTTCATAGTTAATAGTCTTGTTGCTTATTTATAATTCATGATTCTCGCTTGGGTTCCAGGAAAAATATGTCAGCTTTAAGGGTAAAACTAATGTTTTCACCCCAAAGAAAATTTAAATCACTTTTAATATTAGTTGGATGAAAATCTTTTTAAAAAATTTTCTTTTGAAATTGAGATATGTTATAAACTTGCATTTGTAAACATTTACATGCCTCATATATTAGCATAAACAGCTCTTTAAAGACATAAATGAAATCAATATACAGCAAATGTTATCTCTTTAGATGGTTTTTAAGACATCTGTGGTATGATATGCAATATTGACAAGTGAGAAAAAGCTGAATGAACATTTGCTTTTCTTACAGAAAAAGACATTATATGTCACTGTTGTAAGGATGTTTTAAATATGAAATATTTCAGAAGATGCTAAATTATTTTTAAAAGAGAGAGAACATTTCACTTGGTGGGGATAAGTATGGGATGAGGTTCATCATTATTTAATTGGCCCATGAACTTAATAACTGAATAACTAATTATCAAAGTTCACATAGATTTAATTTCACTGCAAAACACAAAATTGCTGCTTGTGATTTCACCTCAGCTCAAATAAAATATGTGCAGGAAGTGCTGGATACAGACACCATCTGCTATGTTCTGAATGTTTGTGTCCCTCAAATTCATGTGTTGCAAACCTACTGTTCCAGGTGATGGTGTTAGGAGGTGGGGCCTTTGGGAGATTAGGTCCTAAGGGCAGAGCCCTCATGGTGGGATTACTGCTTTTATAAAAGACACTCTCAAGAGACCCCTTGCTCTTTCCACCTTGTGAGGAGAAAGCAAGGCATTGAAGTCCATTTCTGCTGCTTATAAGCTCCACAGTCTGTGATGTTTTGTTATAGTAGCCCTCGTGGACCAAGATACCATCTTCGGATGTGCTTGTCAGATCTCATTTAGAGATCAAAATTACCCACTAAGACTTTTAATCTTAATTCAACACTAGTGTAAAACCATGGTACATTTTTAAAAGAACACTTCAAAATGCTTTACTAATTTTATAATTCAGTAGTCTTATATATATAAGATTATGTCACTGCTATGTTACAGTAAGACACTAAACCGTGAATATAATGCAAACAAAAATTAATATCCTATTCGGATATTAATAAGACTTTAATTATATACAATTATACATTACATAATGTAAAACTACATGAATGTATTTTTTCTGTCTGTATTTTTTAAAGTACACAACCAACTTTATAGCTTCCCAAAATTGTATATGACAATTTATATCTCTTTTTCTTGTGTAGATTGGGAAGAGATTCCTTTTTGCTCATAGATATTGAACTTCTTTGTAACCTCCTAGAGCTGTAGAACCCAAGCCCATGTAATTATTATCAGAAAAGGGAAGCGACTCCTGAAATTGTATGGCTCATGAATTTCTTTGTGTTGTCATCAACACTGGTAGAATACGTTATTAAACTGAACAATGGCTGCTACCCCTGATTAATACCATGTGACAGAGTTTAAATTCGTTCCTATTCAGCCATGTAATACACACACTTCCCAGTCACTGGCTTGTGGGATTTTAGGTGACTTGTAGCTCTCTGGTGTTATTTTATCATATCTCAGAGGCTCTACTCTTTACTTTTTCCTTCTTTTCTCTTTTTTAATCTCACAAATAAAACTAAACACATCTACTTATCATGAAATATTAATCACTGGTGTTTCCAATAAAACTTTTATCAAAAATTATTTCAAGTGAATACAGTTGAAAATATGTTTCTTAAATAATATTAGGCTTTGAAGCTGCTATAATTATTTTATTTAACAAAATAAGCTTTAATTATTTTCTTATCAAATTGAAAAATTCCTGTAACTTTCTATAGGAATCAAAAAGAGCTATATTTTCAAGGTGGCTTCTAACATTACAGGGCTATTTAAATACTCATATCTATTTGAGAAACTAATATATATATATATACATATATAAGCAGAGAAGGAAGACATTTCACATTCTAGAAGAAATGAACGGCAGAGTTTCACAGAATGTATTTTAGAGAGATTTATCCCTGGTATATTCACTCTTAGACAGGTTGGAATGTGCCAGGTGAATTCTACAGCAGTACAATTTAATTCAAAGAGTAAATGCTCTCAAAATTGTAAAAAAATTAAATCAATGCTAGGTGTTCCCTCCCCTATTCTAATTTCTCCCTTATATTAACAAATGCAAATTCTCTCCCCACCCCAGGTCCTCACCCTCCCCCATATACCTGAGCAGTAGATATGATTCTATGCCCAGGGGATTTTGAGAAAACATTTTGTGGTAAGGTATAATTCACAGCCTCACAACTCCACACTTAGACAAAAGCAGTTTTCTTCATTTTCAAAGGTAACAACAGTTCCACTCTGAATGCTTTTGAAAAAAAATCATCAGGTAAACCAAAACAATTCAAAAAAAAAAAAAAGATAACAGATTACATATAAATAAAAAGGGAAAATTTTCCACAATAGCTTTCAAAATGTCTAAACATTTTGGCAGTAACAAGGGTCAATTTACAAGCATGTCAACATTATATAAAATGTATTAGTTATCCATTTCAGAGCTTAATCTTTCCACTTCACTCCCTGAGAAGGATTTAAACTCATTGCTTTGTTTTCTTCCTTGCTAGAACCCCTTTGTGCTATTATGTATTTCCTCTCTGATCATTTCTTTCTAGTCTCTAATACCTGTGTAACATTTGTTTGCACCAAGGTTACACCTTAATTTCACTGACCTTTTCTAGGTCAGCTTAATTAAATTATTGTAAATACTGTAAATTTATTTTAAAAGTTTTTAATTGAAATATAGTTGACATACAATATTGTTTTAGTTTCAGGTGTACTACCTAGTTATTTGACATTTGCATACATTATGAAATGACCACCACAGTAAGTCTAGTAACCATCTATCCCCATACAAAATTATTAAAATATTATTGACCAAATTTCTTATGCTGTATATTACATCCCCATGGCTTATTTATTTTGTAACTGGAGGTCTGTACCTTTAATCCTCTTCACCTATTTTGCCTACCTCCTCATCTTCTTCCCTTCTAGCAACTACTCGTTTGTTCCCTGTATTGGAGAGTCTGTTTTTGTTATGTTTTGCTTGTTTGTTTGTTTTGTTTTTTAGATTCCACATATAAGTGAGATCATGAAGTAATTTGTCTTTCGCTGACTTATTTCACTTAGCATAATACCCTCTAGATCGATTCATGTTGCTGCAAATGGCAAGATTTCATTTTTTATGGCTGAGTAATATTCCACTGTATCTAAACCACATCCAGGAAGAAGTTATTTTTTAAAATTAGATTTGCAATTACTGACTCCATTTCTCTATCTGTTACCCTCTCTTTTTCTCTATCATATATATAAATATATATCATATATAAATATATACCATACATATATGCATAAATATATTCATACAAAAAAATGTTGAAAAGTACTTCAGACAGTTGACCTAGCTATCTGGGGATAATAGGTATGTTAGTTTTCTAGACCTGCTGCAACAAATTTCCACAAACCGGGTGGCTTAAAACAACAGAAATGTATTCTCTCACAGTTCTGGAGGCCAGATGTTCAAATGTGTCAAGCAGGGTCACACACCCTCCCAAGGCTCTAGAGGAGTATCTTTTCTTGCCTTTTTTGGTTTGTGGTGGCTCCGGGCATCCCTAGCTTATGGGAGCATAACTCCAATCTCTGCCTCCGTTTTCACATGGCCTTCTCCCTATGTCTTTGTGTCTTCTCTTCTTCCAAGGACACTAGTCATGTGATTTGAGTCCCATCCTAATCCAAGTTGATTTAAACTAGAGAGCCTTAACTTAATTATATTTGCAAAGACCCTATTTCTTAATAAGGTCACATTCGGAAGGTCCTGGTGGATATGAATCTGTGGGGGGGACATTTGTCAACCAGCTGTAGTGTGATTACTGCTGACTTTCGTTTTCTTCTTTGTGCTGTAATTCCTTTTTCTATGCCTGTGTATTGTTTTCATAATTGGAAATTTGAGGATTTATAGTTTTGGAAAAAATATATAATTAGACATGGGTATTCAAGGAATGAAGAGATGCAGATGGGCATTAGAATTAGAAAGTCCTATTAATATTGAATGGAGCTCTGGATAGTTAAGCCATCTTCTTGGATGTTATTTTTCTTGTTCTAGGCACTGGTTTTTAGGACAATGAGTCCAACTTCTCACTGGTTTTTTAGTAGAGAAATAAAAATCAAATGCATAATGAGATGTCACTACAAATCCACTAGATTAGCCAACTTATTTTTTAATGGAAAAAAATATTGGTGAAGATATAGAGAAATAGTAATTTTCATATATTGGTGGTGGGAATGTAAAATGATGCAGTCTGTGTGGAAAACAGTTTGACAGTTACTCAATAAGTTAAACATAGGATTACCATAATACCCAGCAATTCCACTGCTGGGTGTATACACATGAGAATTTAAAAAAAAAACAAAACAAAAAAAGGTATCTCTTTCAAAAAATGTGTCCATTCAATCCAAGATGTCCATTTTATCTAATGACTGATGGCATAAAGTTGTTTATAATATCCACTTTCATATCTCTAAAATGCTGCTCTCTCATGCCAGCTATTTACTTCTTTATTGTGTCTTTATATTTAAAGCATGTCTCTTATGGCCAGCACATAATTGATCTTAGTTTTTTTATTCATTATAACATGATTTAATTGGAGTGTTTGATATTTAAGGTAATTATCAATATAGTTAGATTTACATTCACAATTTTACAATTTATTTTCCTTTTGTTTCATCTGTTTTCTGTGTCTCTTTTTGTGTCTTCTTCTATTTAATCTATCTATTGAGAGGTTTAACTATACCTCTTTGCATTATACCATGGTGGTTGCTCTACAGATAAAAACTTACATCCTTAACTTTGTGCAATCTACTTAGAGTTGTGTCACTTAATGGGAAATGTAGAAAACTTAACAAACATAGGGGATTATCCATCCCCCATTATTTATATGATAATTTATATATGTATTAGATGTACATACTTTATCATCATAAGACAGTGCTATGTTTTTCGTTTTAAACATTTTAAGAATCTTGAGGTTTATAAAACCTAGTAAAACCAAATGGTTTCCTTGGTAGCACCAGATAACCTTAGATGGGTAATTGCCAAAATCCTTCATGTGACAACACGTTACACCAGGACAAGTTGGCTGTAATATTGAGGAAACATTGGTGGAGAAACTTTTCTGATCTAGCAGTTGCCTTCACATACCTTCTTTTTAAGCAGTGTAATCCTGGTAACCTTATAAAGGTGAGGTATAGGGAACCACTGAGCACCTCCAAATGGATTTTTAGCAATTACTTCCCACTGTGGATTTTGATTATGTACTAGCAACAGTATGTTTACTTTTGCTCACTCTGAAGCATTCAGTAATCAGAATGTCATGACATTTACAGAGTCTGAAAGCTGTTATTTTTTAGTTTCCTTAACTAGGGCATTCCAATTTATCTATCTGGTGATAGGGAAACCCAATTTACTGGGACAAGTTTTCATGAATTATGTATATACAAGGCTCTGCTCCTTACTCAAAGAGACTGTACTCTCCTTATTAACTCCCTCCCCCAAACTCTGATAGGTCAGCATGGTTGCAGATTTTGTTTGTTTTTAACCATGTTCAGCTGTGCAAGAATAGATGCAGTACAAAGCAAACAAAGAGACTTAACTACAGGATTTTTTTATGGTAAGTTATAAAAATGGAAGATATATATATTTCTTTTGATACATTTTAATATATTATAATATTATATAATATATATGGAAAGAGAGAGAGATTGATTCAAGAATAGAACAATTTACAGAAAATTTAGAAAATGATATATTACATTCAGTAAATTAGTGATAAATGGTGTATATGTATATATATATATATGGAGCATGAAAGTTTAACCTAACAATCTGAAAGTCAAATTAGGTCTTTTTTCAAATTATTTGAGGTATAGTCATTTTTGAGTTTCTGCATATTTTAAGACAATAAGATATAAAATTACTTTACAAGCTCACAGAGCTACCACATAGGAAACTCAAACAAAACCTAATATGCTGTTTATTGCTAGCTTAGTTTACCTTTTTTTTCACTCAAGCAGAGTTTTGTTTTCTTTCTCCATGATATAGTCCACAAAATCTTACAGGGCATTACAGGAGTGTTTCTTAGACAGGCCACCTACAGAAACCGACTGTGTTATGATTCTGATCTCTGCTTAGTTATGAGGCAACACCTTTCCCATGGCAATAATGACGACTTAATCATTCCCTCCCCTCATACTCTGCAGCCAGCTAAACTTCACCAACTATATGAAAATAAGCTGTTTAGAACACCACTTGCATTCATTACCACTTTAATAGAAGAGAAATTGCAAGTAAGATTAGTCCTATTACATGGAGAATGTTGCTAAATGTATTCATTTTACAGAAGGTGGTTCAAATTCTACCCACCCAATTAGCATATACAGAAACTATATAGAAACTCCTTAGAAAATGAGCGAACATAAGAGACATAAATTTGATCACCTTTTAAGTCTTTAGATAATTGTACTTATATTTTAAATAATCTATTAAAAGATAAGAGAAAAATAAAGCTCACTTAAAAAAATGACCCATTGTTGCATATCAACATTTGCAGTGTTTACATATTTCCTCAGACTTATTCAATATTTATTGATTTAATTATATTCTACTCTAAAGAAAAATTTTAAAGCAGCTTTATTATTCTATATTTAATTCTTTCAACCAATAAATATTTACCACGTAAACTGCATAGGTAGGCACCATGCCTGTACTCAGGATCCAATGGTAAACAAAATATACATGCCCTTGATGTAAGTCAGTTATGTAAACAATAGAGCAAAACAAAATAAAACACAACATGAAAGATAAGAAAAAGCAAAATCAATTAGGTAATTTAGATGAGTTTGAGAGTAAATATAAAATCTTTAAATGAATAATATGAATTCTACACGTTTACTAGACAATAGGTGTTTCATAGACATCAAGAAGTAGATGAATAATCAGTAATCAATTTGAAAATTTCTGTGAAGTAAAAATACATTAGTATTATTATGCTAAGCATGGCTAACATTCATAAGGAGGCAAAAGTGATACCAAAAATTATTTTCAATAAAAACAGTGATACAGGGATTTCCCTGGTGGTCCATTGGTTAAGACTCTGAGCTTCCACTGCAGGGGGCACAGGTTCAATATCTGGTCTGGGAACTAACATCTGCAAGCCACACGGCGCGGCCTAAAATAAAACAAGTAAAAGTATTCTAAAAGAAAAACCAAAACAGAGATACATATGTCTATTTCTCATACTTATGAATAGCAATGTGTTCTTAAGACATACAGCAAAGAAAAGTAAATAAAAGTATTACTTGCGATATTTCTTCCTGTGTTTGTTGTTCAGTACGGTAGTGATTAGCCACATGCAGTTATTTAAATTTAAAATTAATTAAAATTAGTTAGAAATTCAGTTCCTCAGCTGCATTGGACACATTTCAAGTGTTCAGATATTCATCTCAGAATGTTCTATTGCGTGTCTGGCTCTGATCTAGACAATCTATTCAAACATGCACCTAAAACTTCAAAACATATGAAAAAAACATTCCATCAGTGAAACATTTTGGACATTCTTGTGAATACTGTTGTATTATTTCTAGTTCAGTTTGTTTATTTTTGTGATTCTTTAATTTTTCCTATGGTCTATGTATTCATTCACTATCTTCCTTCATTTACATTTATCTTTAGTTTTTCTCTTCTTTGAATCAAACCCTCTAGTTACTTATTGTAATGAGAGTCTACATTTCTGCACCGCCCACTGCTATATGGAGATAACATCACACACACACAATCAATTTAATTAAATGCTATAATAGTTTGTCAGATAATAATGTGTCAAAGTCAGTTCATTAATTGTAAAGAATGACCGCATAATGTAAAGATATTGATAATAGGGGAAAATGAGTGTGGAACATATGGGAAATCTCTATGCTATCTTTCTATAAATTAAAACGTTGTAAATTTAAAATTTATTTTTTTTAAAAAGCAGCAGACATGGAGAGATTGTGGTTTATTTTCAGTTGGGGCAAGAAGGATAAAATCCAGTAATTTTATCCTCTTCTGGGCTGTTGTCATTTTATGATGAAGTAACACCTACTTGGCATGAAAATGTAACAGATGAAACTCTCTACCCCAGATGGTTGACTCCAAGGAAGTACCTCTATTTCCACACTTGTCAAACCCATCATCGGCCATATTGGCCATAGCTTCATATAGTACTAAAGTAAATATTAAAATTGCATAAATTCTCAAGACAAATGGGGGGACGATCTTAACTTTGCACAAACTGTGCTCTAATCTCAAGAAAAGTTTGTAAAAATGTTTTAAGAAAAACAAAAAGGAATTTAGTCCTATGAGCCTGCAATTCTACTACTGTTGTAAATACTCAAAATAAATGAATGATATGCTCACCTAAAGACTTAGATAAGAATATGTATAGCAGCATTAATTCAAAAGTGTCAAAATTAATCCCAACCCAAGTTTTATCAATAGTGAAATACATACTTAAAAGTGTAGTTCATTCATACAATGGGACACTATACAAAGAAAAACCTACAACTTCATGCAAAAAGTATAGCTAAACATCCTAATCATGGTGCTAACTGAAAGAAGCCATACACTAAAAATGCCTGCCAAGGCACTCATATAGATAAAATTCAAAACAGGCAGAGCTAACCCATGTGTTAGAAGGCAGAATAATAGTCTCATTTAGAAGAATGCAGTAGGAGAGTGAATGGGACAAACAAACAGAAGAAAGGCTTGGGGTGTTAGTAATGTCTCAGTCTTTGACTTTGTGGGCTTTCTCAACATTTCTGTTGAGAAAATTCAATGACATATATTTATATTCTGCATAATTCTTCAATTAAAGCAAAATTGAAAGGGGATGGAAAAAGTATTGTGTCATTAGGTGGATGTAACCATAGAATGGAAATGAAAGACTTTATTTTTTAAGGGTTTTTGTTGTTGTTTTTGTTTCTTGTTTTCTTTTTGGCCGCATGGCATGTGGGATCTTAGTTCCCCGACCAGGGATTGAACTTGCGCCCCTTGCATTGGAAGCTCAGAGCCTTAACCACTGGACCTCTGGGGAAGTCCCTTGACATGAAAGACTTCAAATACATTTTTATTCATCATAGAAACTTTCCCTACTAAGTGAAAAAGGTATAATTAACTATATCTACCATATGGAATTTGTTGGAACTTTGGATATCTATTAATGAATTGAATAAATAAAGTCAGATTGAAATATGTGATGCTGATTTCTAGGGAGTGATATGGGAGAAACTGAATAGGTACTAATTGCACAATTCTTCCCATAAGCTTCATGAATCCTATATCGCATTGCAGATCATTTGGGGGAACCTCCAAGTTTGTAAATCCTCTTTAGTGTGTTAAAGAAGCAAGTTATGTTGGCTTAAAGGTTAATGGAAAGTAGTGGAATAAGAGTAATGGTATTCAGTCTTGCAGTTAAACCCTAGGAAAGAGGCACAAAGACATCAGGCATGGCAGTAAGAAAATGAGTGCGTGTAGACTCAAGGGAAGTCTAAGGTCTTTGCTATATAATGCAGTGCTCTTGACAGACAAGGACTATCTCAGACTGAAGCTGGAAGTGGTTTGAGGCTTGGGTTGAATGTTAAAAAGTAAACTTAGTCCAAATTGTGAGGTGTCATTTATCCCACGCTAAAATTTGTACATTCTGTTCAGTCTTCTCATGTCTGTGTTTTAGAAAGTTAGTTCTGGTAACAGGAATTCATTGTTGATCTGAGATAGTGAGATATAAGCTGCTTCTGATTGGTTCCTATTAAAATAGCAAAATAGATTGATTTGCAAAACTTCCCAACCACAGCAGTTAGAGAAAAAATATATTAGGATACAGCACCTCTAAGTTATGTCAGTTAACTGTTACTTAACTGATAGAGGAGAAGGGTATGCAAATCACCCACCTCCCCTGAAAAAAATGTGATGAGTCATTTCTGTTGCTCCGGGTGCCCAGTGACATTTCTGCAGATATTTCATGTCCTGAAGAACCTCAGCCACTTAGCTCCAATTCACCAAATTAGCAGTGATATGAGTCTAGGGACATGATCCGTTTCCAGATAACACTAGGAAAATTATAAGGTATTTAACAGAGAGTTAACATTTAAATCAAGGATGCGTTTTATAGTGAAAGAAACACTCAATTATTTGAATATATTCATTTAAAAAATTAAATAACTAGGTTCAGTGCAGTGAGTCAGGAATACTGGATGCTTACCGTAAGGGACGTATAAGATAGTATGAAATGTCAAATGACAAAACTAAAACAATTTAGTGATGAGTTTGATGTCCTTTATTAAAGGAAAACAACCATGGACTGGGGGAGTACAGTGCCTGGCAAGCAGTGGAGAACCCTTCCTGAGGGATTTGGGGCAAGACCAAGTTTTACGGAGCATTAGAAGATACAAGCAAAACGGGGCGTGATTGGCTAGGAGGTCCGGGATTTTCTTGTAGGGTAGCAGGTTCTATTTTCCAGGGTAAGGGGAGCTAGTAAGGCTGAGTTGGAGGATGGTGATTGGTGCATGTTGTTTCTTTGACAGGCTGATCTAGGTGTAGATTTGCGACGTGGGCTGGGACACTGGGGCGGCCATTTTGTGGGTCTTCATATATATGAATTAACTCTCAGAAAGAAAAACATGTACACAAATGGCCAAATAACCAGAGTTCAGAGATACAGCTCAATGGCAGATGCCATTTGCACTCAGGGGCCTGTTGTAGTATAGTGGAGCTGGAAACGAAGGCTCTTGGGCAAAATGTGCTTTCATCTCCCTCTGACAGATATTTCCTATTTTAAGCACATGATTATTTTTGTAAAGTTCCCTCAAATACTGTGAGGAATAAGTGTCTAGCTTTGCATAGTTAAAATACGTAATGTTTGATTCTAACACTATTTCTGTGGTCCTACAATCTTATTTCCATTGAAAGGGAATGGTTTCTTCCTAATTCTACTATAAATTAAATACATTAATCTGAACAATGAAAATTGCATTTCAGCTTATGCCCTCACAAGAGAAATTCTAACACATCATTTCCTAACTTTTTATATTTATCATGCTTCCTTTTGGTTTTCCTCTGTTTCCCGCTCAAAGAAATGAAAGGCTATTCTGATTTTTTTTTTACATGAATACCGTATCATTATTATTCCAGGATATAATGGTAGTGTTTTCTCCCATTGTTTTGAAACTTCATTCCAATGGAGATTGTTTGATTTTATGAAACTCTCTGGTTTAATTTTTTCTTTGAATCTGATTCTGATGGGAAATTTTAACAAAACGAAATACTTACATTTCAATAGTCATTGCTAATTCCATGATGTGCTATTTTCAAGTGAATAAAATTTTCATTTTAATTCATAGCAATTGTTAAAAATATGTTTTCTTCTTCTATTTTAAGATAAAATTGTACTTTACTTCTCGATACCTATTTAGATAGTCTACTTAAAGTGACTGTGTAGGAATAGATAATGACTATTTGATTCTGAAAAAATAACAAACAAAAAGGCAAGAAGAGGAAGAGTTGAATTAATATTATTTCTTCACAGAGTTAATTCCAAATACATACTGTGTTTTCTCCACAGTTTTCATGCAAAACTAAGACAACTGGTATAAACTAAACATCAGTCAATCTTTGGATGATTTGGTCTATTATGCAAAAATTTCTTTTGAATTTTTAAATCAGATTAATTGGAAAAATACAAAACAGTCTTAATCAAGAGTTTTCTCAGCTATTAGTTGATACAAAATTAATTCAAATTTAGTTTTAAGACAAAATATTTTTGGTTCATGTAACTGGTTGGTATCAGGTCAGGGACTTGAAGCCTTAGCATGAAGACAGTCTCTTTCATTATTTGCTTCTGATTTTCCTGGATTGGCTTTGCTCGTTGACAGTTCTCCCCTCATAGTTGTTACCAGCAACTGTAGTCTTACGTAATTTTATGGTTTAGAACCCTAGACTACAAAGCAAGCCTTTTTCTGAGTAACTCCAGAGAATTTTCTGGAATTGATTCTAAATGAACTAGCATAGATGATGTGACAATATCAAAAGCATTGAAATGGAATGGAATAACTGGCTTAGCATGTGCCTAGCACATGGCATTTTAGTTTTAAATATTATTGGTAAATTGGCACAGCACTATGGAAAACAGTATGGAGGTTCCCCCCAAATGATAGAAAAATAAAATATTTTTCCTCAAGAAAAAAAAATAGAACTCCATTTGATCCAGCAATCCCACTCTTCAGTATATAGCCAAAGGAAAAGAAGACAGGTTTTCAAAGACATATCTGCATACACATGTTCATTACAGCACTATTCACACTCAGCAAATATGTAAACAACTTGTGTCTATCAAGTGATGAATTAACTAAAAAAAAGATGTGGTATATATCTATACAGTCGTCCCTCAGAATCCAAGGGGGATTGGTTTCAGGACCCACCTTGGATACAAAAATCCACAGATGCTCAAATCCTATCATTGGCCCTCTGAATCCACAGGTTCCTTATCTGTGGAGCCAACCAGTTGAATAGTACAGGATCCAGATATGGAACTCGCAGATAAGGGGAGCCAATGATATCTTTATTGAAAAAATCTGCATATAAGTGGACTTTTGCAGTTCAAATCCATGTTGTTCAAGGGTCAACTATATATATATATTTTTTTCTGTATATATATATATATATACAAACATATATAAATATATAAATATACATATATATAATATATATATGTATATTTATATATATATTTTTTTTTTCAGCCATGAGAAAGAAGGAAATCCTGCCATTTGTGACAACATGGGTGGGAACTTCAGGGTATTACACTAAATGAGATAAGTCAGACACAGACAGTTACTGCCTGGTGTCAGTAATATGTGGAATCTAAACAAAAACAAAACCAAACAAACAAAAAAATCAACATCATAGAGTCATAGAAACAGAATAGAAAAGTGGTTGCCAAGGGCTAACTGGGAGCTAGGGGAAATAGGGTGTGGTTGGTATAAACTTCCAATTATAAGATGAATAAGGTCTGAGGATCTAAGGTACAACATGGTGACTATAGTTGATAATACTGTACTGTATATTTGAAATTTGCTAAGAGAGAGGAACTTAAATGTTTTCACCAAAAAAGAAAAGTGAGGGGATGGATGTGCTAACAACGTGGGGGAGTCCTTTCACAGTGTATACGTTAGAATAATGTAGAGTGTGAGACTATGTTTGGGCACTTACTCTTTGTTTATATTAGATATTAGCCTCCATCATAACATACTTATTAAATTACCAAGTTGAGCAGTTCTGTAATTGTAACTATTGTTGCTGTACCTGTAACAAAACATGCTTATGAGAGTAAAACAAATAGAAGTGCCCACAAATACTATTTTTCAAATTCACTTGTAACTGTTCCTCTTGTAATTGTGCATGACAAAATCAAATTTTTAAAAGTTTTAGCATGAAAAATAAAATTTGTATCAGTCAAAAAATATGTATGTATATATATTATATACACACAATTATTATTATTCATCAACACATGGGTGAGTAGGGTTGGAATCAAATTACATAGACTGAGAAAGGGGAAGGGGTAATTACCAAATGAAAATAAACTACTTTTGTTACCAGAATAAGAGGTCCAAAATGCAAAGCAACAGATGTACTTTGGTCTTATGTAGATATATCCTTCAATTATTACATAAAATGATATTCAAAAACATATATATATATATATATAAAAGCAGAGAACAAAGACATCTATCATATATATCATTTTGGTTCTTTAGGTAAGAGAGGACATTTTACCTTCAAAACCACCAGAACACTGTACAACGGCCATATGTGTTTAAGGACCTCTACATCAATATTCAGTCAACTACAGTAGCAATTTTAACAATGATATTCCCTTTTGTGCATTATACTTGTAATGCACACAGACTGCTGTCTCTGCTCAGTGACATAACTTGACCAGTGGCCACAGACTAACACCTGACCTCTGTCAACAACCATCTATGTTGTTGTATGTGTGTATATATATATATATATATATATATATATATATATATATATATATATATATACATATATATATATTTGACTTTAAGTCCAAGTTCATAAACTAGAGTGTCGGTGAGCAGCCCATGGCCATCATAGGCAGATATAGGTGAATACCAAAATTAAATGGATATGCTCTTTTATTAGCATTTTTTTAAATCCTGTATAGGAATGCATGTGTGTAAAATATAATATATTAGAGATTTAAAACCAGATCAATAAGCTAACATTTATTGATAAGTTGTGTGCTAAGAATGCTACATATAATTCTGTATATCCTGTGTCATTTTCAAAAGAATACAGACTGGCATTTTGATGAGAAACATTAGTTCGATTAAATTAAGATTTATTCTAAACACAGTTTAAAAACTACCTTTAATAGAATACCTAATCATTTATACTAATTCATTCTCAAGTATAAAGAACCCACAGGGGAAATTATTAGTTGAAGAGTGAGACAATATTTTTTATTTGTACAATTTTGATAATATAAAATCAATGCTAAACTATATAAAGGTGTAAAAAATCCTACTGGAGTGCTAATAAGTTTTCATGCAAATAGAATGATGCATTCTGTGAAAATTATGCTTACTTATCAAAATTATTTGCCTTCATGGAAGCAATCTTATACGCAATAATATTACAACTATGGAATACAAAACAGAAAGCACTGCAATAAAATAAAAGCTGAAAGAAACTTACAATAATATCAATAGCTTTGATTTTCAAGATATGTTGATTTTTCCTCAAGGCAGAGAATGTGGATATGCATACCTGCAGGCAGTTGGTGAGTGTGGTGAACTAGTCATATGGTAAACCAGGGATGGTCGTGACCTCATTGAAACAAATATATCTCTTAACTATAGAAGAAATCCCACATTCAGTGACAACAATGTAGGAAAAGAAATATCAAAACAGGTAATATAAAAGGCAATTTGTCTTATTTTCAGACTTACTGAAAATGCTGAGGAAAAAATATAGTCTCCAATGTGTATATTACTTCTCTTCTGTCCTCTTCTCTCTTTGGGGGGTTGATTTCAGATGTTCCTACGAAGAAATCACCATTTTTTTGTTAGCATAGGCAGAGTTTTGTAAGACATAAAAGTTAAACTAAAGGTTTTCGCTAAAGTAGCAATGAGATGCAAAACCTGCTTAATTCAAGCAATTCTTACTTTTTTTCTAAATTAACCTATTAGTGACTTATTGTAATGCATTGTTAACTGTATGCTAAACTAGTTTTTACCTTTAAAGAGAAATGTCTATATGAACATATTACAATTAATTCAAATATGTAAGTGTAGAATTAACTGTTTAATCATCTTCAGTAGTATATATTTGAATAATTATTTTTACTAAAATACAACCTGAGATATATTTGATTGTTCAAACTCTAACTGCGTGAAAGATGTAAGTGTAGCCTTTTGAGATTGTGCCACTCATGTTACAGGCTTATCTTATTCACACACATGAAATCTGTAAAGCCCAAAATTAATCCCTAAGGCATGTTAATGTGCTTCTTTGACAACCCTTATCAACTATAACAAGGTATTTAAATTGCAGATACCCTGCTGAGTGAATATTCAAAAGACACTTGGCAACTCTACACCAGAACACCAGATGCTCCTTACAGAACGTTACTTGTTTTATTTTGTGATTTATGAAAGATTGATTTAGTTTCGTATTTTCATGGCAATAGAGAGAGAAAAACGAAGGAGGGAAGGAAAGGAAGGAAGGAAGGAAGGAAGGTAGGTAGGTAGGTGAGGGGGGAGGGGGGAGGGAGGTAGGGAGGGAAGTCACTCAGACATCGAGTCAATCATATGTCAGACACTTTTACATTCTTTCCCCCAAAACTGTTATATGAACACACACATTCATGCCTCTCTCACCTTTTCTCTCACTGCCTTAACTTGTCTCTTTTTGTGACCCCACTTGACACTTTGATATGGAAATTTCTGATTTTCCAGTCTTTCCATGGCACTATTGATTGAAATTATTTTAAGTTGCTAAAATTTAAGTATAACGGTCTTTATTCTACTTTATTTTAATATTAATTAAGTAACTTGCCTTCTGTCTTAAAAAAACAGGTGGGCTTCCCTGGTGGCGCAGTGGTTGAGAGTCCGCCTGCCAATGCAGGGGACACGGGTTTGTGCCCCAGTCCAGGAGGATCCCACATGCCGCGGAGCGGCTGGGCCCATGAGCCATGGCAGCTGGGCCTGCGCGTCCAGAGCCTGTGCTCCGTGGCGGGAGAGGCCACAGCGGTGAGAGGCCCTGCAAACAGGTGTTGCTTTTGCTTACCCAAAAGGAACTGATTTACACCCTTAGGGCTTATGATATTCTTGAGAATTGATGATTATAAGGTGATTTTTTTCCCCCAAAGACAGCAATTTTAAAATTTTAGTAATCAAGGGTCTCCCCAGGGAGCAGGGAGGATAACCATTTTTCTAACCTACCACAAGCTCTGAATACAGGTCTATCCCTTCCCTCTCATTACTGTGTATTTCCTTGAACAGGAAGCCACAGCAGAATACAATGAAATAACCACGGATGTCAGAGTCTGACAGACTTGGTCTTAATCCCATTTCCACCTCATCTTGGCCTGCAGACTTTACATGCTCTCAGCCTCAAATTTCTCTCTCATAATTGACAGAACAATGCCTGCTTCTCAGGGTTGATAGAAAAATTAAATTGCTAATATGAACTTTAAATGAGTTGACATCACATTAAAAAAAGAACAGTGCTTGATGTCTGTCTTTTGATTATAATTTATTATGATTATTTCAGTCTTTCCCAACTACATTTTTTTTTAATTTAGTTTTTTTTTTAAAGCAGGGGCATGAAATATGGGGATAATGAAGGGAACTGAAAAAGGAAACTCAAGAGATTTTAAGTAGATATGAGTGAATTTTCCATTCACATAAACTGCTACATTAAGATTTTAGCAAGTACTTCCCTGGTGGCGCAGTGGTTAATAATCTGCCTGCCAATGCAGGAGACACAGGTTGGAGCCCTGGTCTGGGAAGATCCCACATGCTGTGGAGCAACTAAACCCGTGCACCACAAGTACTGAGCCTGCGCTCTAGAGCCCACGAGCCCCAACTGCTGAGCCCGTGCGCCACAACTATTGAATCCTGTGCTCTGCAATGAGTAGCCACCGTAATGAAAAGCCCCGCGTACCGCAAAAAAGAGTAGTCCCGGCTGGCTGCAACTAGAGAAAGCCCGCATGCAGCAATGAAGACCCAACGCAGCCAAAAATAAATAAATTAATTAATTGGAAAAAAAGATTTTAGCAAAGGTTTATGGCTACTCAGAATTGAATATTTGTCCTTGCTGACCTGGGTCCCTCACTAACTCTTAACCTCCACCCTCTGCTTTCACCAATCTGTGCCCAGTACTTGAGTCATAACAATCCAAAGCAGCACTTTAGTCAACAAGAAAGACTCCTTTTGTACATAAATCCAAAGACTCCAAGATTGTTTTAAACTCTCCCATTTGGAATATGGACTCTGAAGCTTTCTAACCCATTGTACTTCTTTTTTTCATATATTTGAATTTTTGTGGTAAAATATACATAACATAAAACTTGCATTTGAACCGTTATTAAGTGTATAATTCAGTGGAATTAGTTTCAAGCATCATCATTATTTCCAAATAGTTTCATCACCCCAGAGACTCTAAGGCCATTTTGCTCATTTCCCCTCACCCTGGCCCCTGGTAAAGTTTATTCTATTTTCTCTCTATATGAGTTTCCCTATTCTAAATATTCTATGCAAATGAAATCATACAATATTTGTCCTTTTGTGTCTGGCTTATTTCACTTAGCATAATGCTTTTGTGGTTCATGTATGTTGTAGCCTGTATGAGAACTTCATCACTTTCTTATGGTTGAATAATATTTCACTGTATGTACATACCATTGTATTAGTTTTCTAGGCTGCTATAACAAAAGGCCACAAACTGGGTGGCTTAAACAACAGAAATTTATTGTCTTACAGTTCTGGGGGCTGGGAGTCCATAATAAGCAGCCAGCAGGGTTGGTTCCTTCTGAGAGCTGTGAGGAAGGATGTAATCCAGGCTTTTCTCCTTGGCTCGTAGATGGTCATTTTCTCCTTTTGCCTCTTTATATTGTCTTCCCTCTCTGCATGTCTATCTCCAAATTTTCCACTTGTATAAGGACACCATTCATGCTGGATTAAGGGCTCAACCTACTCCAATATGATCTCATCTTAACTAATTACTTTTCCAACAATGCTATTTTTAAATAAGATCACATTTTGAGATACTAGAGGTTAGGAATTTTGGAGGGACAAAATTAAACCCAAAACAACCACTTTTTATTTTATCCATCCATCTATCTGTTGATAGACACTTGGGTTGTTTCCACTTTGGGGCTATTGTTAATAATATTGCAGAGAACTTTGGCACACAAGTTATCTATTTCGTCTCTATTTCCAATTCTTTTGGGTATATATACCTAGGAATAGAACATATGGACCATATGGTAATTCTGTTTAGCTTATTGAGGAACTGTCTAACTTTTTCAGAGAGCTCCTTCATTTTACATTTTCACCAGCAATGGATGAGCATTCCAATTGCTCCACATCATTACCAATACTTGCTATTTTCTGCTTTTTTAAATTATAGCTATACTAGAAGATGTAAAGTCATAGACAGTTGTGCATATGAACTGCATTACCGGAATGATTAATGAAGTTGAGCATCTTTTCATGCACTTATTGGCCATTTGTATTTCTTCCTTGGAGAAATATTTATTCAATTTCTTTGCCCATTTTTAAATTGAATTTTTTTTATATTTTGTTGAGTTTTAGGAATTCTTTATATATTCTTGATATTAAACCCTTATCATATGTGATTTGAAAATATTTTATCCTATTCCATAGAATGTGCTTTCACAGTCTTGCTAATGTCCTTTTATGAACAAAAGCTTTTAATTTTTATATTTATCACTTTTTTCTTTTGGTGTCAACTAAGAATCTATTGCCAAATCCAGGGTAATGAAGATGTATGCCTATATTTTCTTCTAAGAGTTTTAAGGTTTTAGCACTTATTAGGTCACTGATCTATTTTTTTTTTTTTTTTGACATCTTTATTGGAGTATAATTGCTTTACATTGTTGTGTTAGTTTCTGCTGTATAACAAAGTGACTCAGCTATACGTATAAATATATACCCATATCTCCTCCCTCTTGCATCTCCCTCCCACCCTCCCTATCCCAACCCTCTAGATGATCACAAAGCACCGAGCTGATCTCCCTGTGCTATGCGGCTGCTTCCCACTAGCTAGCTATTTTACATTTGGTAATGTATATATGTCTATGCCACTCTCTCACTTCGTCTCAGCTTACACTTCCCCCTCCCCATGTCCTTAAGGCCACTCTCTAGGTCTGTGTCTTTATTCCTGTCCTGCCCCTAGGTTCTTCAGAACCCCTTTTTTTTTTTTTTAGATTCTGGATATGTGTGTTAGCATACGGTATTTGTTTTTCTCTTTCTGACTTATTTCACTCTGTATGACGGATTCTAGGTCCATCCACCTCACTAAAAATAACTCAGTTTCGTTTCTTTTTATGGCTAAGTAATATTCCATTGTATATATGTGCCACATCTTCTTTATCCATTCATCCGATGATGGACACTTAGGTTGCTTCCATGTCCTGGCTATTGTAAATAGTGCAGCAATGAACACTGTGGTACATGACTCTTTGAATTATGGTTTTCTCAGGGTATATGCCCAGGAGTGGGATTGCTGGGTCATGTGGTAGTTCTATTTTTAGTTTTTTAAGGAACCACCATACTGTTCTCCATAGTGGTTGTATCAATATACATTCCCACCGACAGTGTAGGAGGGTTCCCTTTTCTCCACACCCTATACAGAATTTATTGTTTGTAGATTTTTTGATGATGGCCATACTGACTGGTGTGAGGTGATACCTCATTGTAGTTTTGATTTGCATTTCTCTAATGATTAGTGATGTTGAGCATCCTTTCATGTATTTGTTGGCAATCTGTATATCTTCGTTGGAGAAATGTCTATTTAGGTCTTCTGCCCATTTTTGGACTGAGTCCTTTGTTTTTTGATATTGAGCTTCATGAGCTGCTTGTATATTTTGGAGATGAATCCTTTGTCAGTTGCTTCATTTGCAAATATTTTCTCCCATTCTGAGGGTTGTCTTTTGGTCTTGTTTATGGTTTCCTTTGTTGTGCATAAGCTTTTAAGTTTCATTATGTCCCGTTTGTTTATTTTTGTTTTTATTTCCATTTCTCTAGGAGGTGGGTCAGAAAGGATCTTGCTGTGATTTATGTCATAGAGTGTTCTGCCTATGTTTTCCTCTAAGAGGTTTACAGTGTCTGGCCTTACATTTAGGTTTTAATCCATTTAGAGTTTATTTTTGTGTATGGTGTTAGGGAGTGTTCTAATTTCATTCTTTTACATGTAGCTGTCCAGTTTTCCCTGCACCACTTATTGAAGAGGCTGCCTTTTCTCCATTGTATATTCTTGCCTCCTTTATCAAAAATAAGGTGACCATTTGTGCATAGGTTTATCTCTGGGCTTTCTATCCTGTTCCACTGATCTATATTTCTGTTTTTGTGCCAGTACCATACTGTCTGGATTACTGCAACTTTGTAGTATAGTCTGAAGTCACGAAGCCTGATTCCTCCAGCTCCGTTTTTGTTTCTCAAGATTGCTTTGGCTATTCGGGGTCTTTTGTGTTTCCATACAAATTGTGAAATTCTTTGTTCTAGTTCTGTGAAAGATGCTATTGGTAGTTTGATAGGGATTGCACTGAATCTGTAGATTGCTCTGGGTAGTATAGTCATTTTCACAATGTTGATTCTTCCAATCCAAGAACATGGTATATCACTCCATCTGTTTGTATCATCCTTAATTTCTTTCATCAGTGTCTTATAGTTTTCTGCATACAGGTCTTTTGTCTCCTTAGGTAGGTTTATTCCTAGGTATTTTATTCTTTTTGTTGCAGTGGTAAATGGGAGTGTTTTCTTAATTTCTCTTTAAGATTTTTCATCATTACTATATAGGAATGCAAGAGATTTCTGTTTATTAATTTTGTGTCCTGGTACTTTACCAAATTCATTGATTTCCTCTACTAGTTTTCTGGTACCGTCTTTAGGATTCTCTATGTATAGTATCATGTCACCTGCAAACAGTGACAATTTTACTTCTTTTCCGATTTGGGTTCTTTTTACTCCTTTTTCTTCTCTGATTGCTGTGCCTAAAACTTCCAAAACTATGTTGAATAATAGGGGTGAGAGGGGGTAACCTTGTCTTGTTCCTGATCTTAGTGGAAATGCTTTCAGTCTTTCACCATTGAGAATGATGTTGCCTGTGGGTTTGTCATATACAGCCTTTATTATGTTGAGGTTAGTTCCCTCTATGCCTACTTTCTGGAGGGTTTTTATCATAAATTGGTGTTGAATTTTCTTGAAAGCTTTTTCTGCATCTATTGAGATGATCATATGGTTTTTCTCCTTCAGTTTGTTAATATGGTGTATCACATTGAATGATTTGCTCATATTGAAGAATCCTTGCATTCTTGAGATAAACCCCACTTGATCATGGTGTATGATCCTTTTAATGTGCTGTTGGATTCAGTTTGGTAATATTTTGTTGAGGATTTTTACATTAATATTCATAAAGGATATTGGTCTGTAATTTTCTTGTGATATCTTTATCTGGTTTTGTTTACAGGATAATGCTGGCCTCACAGAAAGAGTCAGGAAGCATTCTCTCCTCTTATTTTTTTTTGGAAGATTTTGAGAAGGATTGTGTTAATTCTTAAATGTTTAATAGAATTCACCAGTGAAGCCATTTGGTTAGGGACTTTTCTTCCTTGGAAGCTTTTGTATTGCTGACTCAATTTCTTTAATTTGTTTAAGTCTATTTAGAGTTTTTTAATATCTTCTTGAGTCAATTTAAGCTATTTCCAAGAGTTTGTCCATTTCACTTTATCTAATTTGTTAGAATACAATTCTTCATAATATTCTCTTATACTCTTTTATTTCTGAAAGGTTGGAAGTAATGTTTCCATTTTTATTTCTGATTTTAGTTATTTGCCTCTTCTCTTTTTTTTGTTAGTCTTGCTAAAAATTTTTCAATTGGGTTTACAAATACAGTCTTTGCAAATGATACATTAAGCCACAAAAAGAAAAGGAGGAAACTTAAATGTATATTGCTAATGAAAGAGGCCAATGTAAAAAGGCTATATACTGTATAATTCCAACTATATGGAATTCTGGAAAAGGCAAAATTACAGAGACAGTAAAAGATCAGTGATTGTCAGGTATTTGGTGGGGGGAGAGATGTATAAGTGTAGCACAAGGGATTTTTAAGGCAGTGAAACCATTCCATATGATACTGTAAGGGTGATTATGTGTCATTACACAGTTGTCACAACCCACAGATTATACTACACAAAGAGTGAACCCTAACGTAAACTATGGAGTTTAATTAAAAATAATGTATGGGTGTTGGTTCACCAATTGTTACACATGCCCTACACTAGTGCAAGTTGTTAATAGTAGGAGAATCTGTGAAGGGAGAGGGGGTGTTTTCAGAAACTGCACTTTGTGCTTAATTTTTCTGTAAATCTAAGATTTCTCTAAGAAATAAATTCTATTTCAAAAAATGAAAAAAAAGAAAATTATTCCCTTTGAATGTGAAAAAAAGAAAAAAAAAAAAACTGCAGGAAGAACCAGTGCAGTTTAAGAGCCTAAGAAAAAAATGCTTAATGAATGTCATATAATTAGGCACTTTGATCCAGCCGCAAACAGATGAACTTTCCAACTGGTTTTAGAAATCCCGATCTTCTATTTATCTTTTTTTCATTTTGCTAATGTTTAATCTGAAGTTGACCAAGGGAATAATTTGAAGTTGGATCATTATCCACCCTTCGTATAAAAACAAAAAAGATAATATATTTTTTAAAATATTTTGGTATATACACACTCTTGATATTTTTGTCAGTCTTTTGTATTTTGTGAATAAAAGTTAGATTTTATTTTTGATGTTTTTATTGATCCACAACGCAAAATTTAATTTTAAAAAAAACCTATGTTTGTACTGCATACATCTTTTTCAGGCTTTAGCACTCATAAAAAGTGATTAGCTATTGAGAATAATGGATGCTACTCACAGCTGAAAAGCATCCTGCTGTGGAGTTTGGCTAAGGTGGCAGGGCTTTGAGGACCCCTGTCTCAGCACAACTGTAAGCCCATGGTGACCCCCTAATGTTTGGACCAGACTTGCTAAGAAGGTCTGCACAGCCCAATCCTTCCCACTGCCTTGGAATGCACCCACAGCCAACCTAGCTGTCTGCAAAATGAATTCAGGAGTCTCCTTTGCAAGAGAACATGTGCTTGTGGGCACTTTCACATGCTAATTCTTGAATCACTTGGGTATTTTTATTCAAAGACATTGATAATAATGATTATGAAGCTAGGACTTGCAAGGGTTTAGAAAGAGGCAATCACTCTGCTAAATGCTTTGCCTGTGTTACAGTCTTTATCACTACTCCATAAAAAAAGACATTTTGGAACAAAGTCTTACAATCATTATTTGAAGGCACAAGGATGGGCCTCCTCTACAGAGATTAAGTAACAAGTCTAAGGCCAAACAGCAGGGAGAGAATTTGGAACCAGACCTGTCTGACTCCAAAATGTAAACTCTTTAGCTGTATGCCATCCTAAGAAAAGCAATCCTTGCCTGTAAGGAAAGTTTAATAGTCTAACTTGAGGATAGCATACTCTGCTGCTCTGGATGTTTACATGGTTTCCTTCTGTGATACTAACAACTGTGTAGAAAGCCAGAAACGAACAGTAGCTCCAATTGTAGCTGTGTTGAGCTGCAAATCTACAGATCAGTATATATTTAAGTATTTAGTGGCAGTTACTTACAATAATAAATATTCTTCAAAAATTGACTGAATGTAGTTTTGTATAATACATATCACTTGATTACCAACATCTGCCGTGCAAAATTAGAAAAGAATAAAGAGAAAAATAAAGTTTCTATATGTGACAATTACGAATTCTGTTACTCCCAAATACAGCATAAGAAATACGCAGTGAAAACATATTGGAATATGAAACCCACTTCCTGAAATATTCAATAATGGATTTCTAAGGTACAGCTTCCACATGCTAAAACGCCTATGGAAATCCAGATGGTACCAGTATTGTTTCTCCCAACTATAAAAGAGATAAGGGTCGTTCTATACTTGAGCTTCTGTTTACAGGAAATTAGAGTCACAGTGAATTAAACATTAGGCTATTTTGCATTTTATCTCATGTTTAGCTCATGTTTATAACACAACATTTTCAATGTCAATTATTTTAGGAATGCCATTTAGTGTAGATAGCATATTTCATTTCCTCATTTTTAAATACAGTATAGCATAGAAATACATCTAGATTTCAATAGTCCAGTTGTTTACAAATGTTTCAAAAATAGCTTACTCTAGAATCATATACTATATTCCGGATAAACGTCACCAGCATCATCCTCAATTGGTGGATTGTTAAGATTGATATGAAGCATAGTTGTTGCTTTGAAAATACACGGAGTGAAAATAAAATAGAAAATAGAGAAATTCTTGTCAAGGACAAGCAATATGATCATTGTGTATAGTAGGTAGGAGTATAAAAGAAACAACTCTAGTTTATCCATTGAGGTATTACTATGGAATAAGCCTTGAGTTGAGTTGATCATGAACAAATAAATTGCAGTAATAATTCCCATTCTTACTCTAACTTTGTTGTTGAATCTTGTTATTTTTAAAGGGAAAAGTCCAAATCCAGGAGGGCTTTATGTCACCTTTCTATAATGTCTGGTTTATTTCATTCCTTAATTTCACATGCATCTATTAAGTGTTTACTATGTACCAGGTGTTACTCAAGACATGGGGGTAAAAGTTCCTTTCTTAGGAAATATTACTGAAGGTGCCCAGTTGATAGAAAGATAAAGCAGTTATTGGATCAGCATTTGAATATTTCTTTGATTTCACTCCAGATATTTTTTGTTATTTAAAGAAAGTGTTATTAATTATTGTTCATAATTTATTCATAGTTCCTTAGTATTTTTGTTTGTTTGTTTTATTGGTTCACATGGCTTTATTGGCTGAAAATAAGTAAAAGGAGAAAAAATAACAGAGTTGATAACAAGAAATTTTGCAGAATATTTCAAGCACATAGCTACTACATCAGTGGAAGTACTGAACAATTCATTTGGGATAATGTTGCAATCATGCTCATGTAGAAATAATAAGAAAGTAAATTCTGAACGTTAAGAAAATAAACCTCATTTCATATTTCTCTCTTAAGGTCTAATAAGGGAATGGCTACTTTAATTCATATCTATAAATGCAAATGCATTACACAGAAAAAAATATATATTGTAACTTATCAACCTATCTTGATCTCATTTATAACAACTGCATACTTGAGTTTATTATTAAGATATTTTTAAAATAAATTCCCTCACTAAAATATGTGAAAGAATTATGGTAAGCCACTTTAGGAAGGCTTTTAACTATTTGGGGTTGTTATATAATAATCATCACAATAATGTTTTAGAGATTCAAATTTTAAGCAAAAAGATAACTTGTGTGTGTGAGCAAAAGCTTCCTTTTTTTTCTTAATTTTTGAAATTTATTTTTTTGTACAGCAGATCCTTATTAGTCATCAATTTTATACACATCAGTGTATACATATCAATCCCAATCTCCCGATTCATCACACCACCACCACCACCACCCGCCGCTTTCCCCCCAGCTGGTGTCCATACGTTTGTTCTCTACATCTGTGCCTATATTTCTGCCTTGCAAACTGGTTCGTCTGTACCATTTTTCTAGGTTCCACATATATGCGTTAATATACGATATTTGTTTTTCTCGTTCTGACTTACTTCACTCTGTATGACAGTCTCTAGATCCATCCACGTCTCAACAAATGACCTAATTTCGTTCCTTTTTATGGCTGAGTAATATTCCATTGTATATATGTACCACATCTTCTTTATACATTCGTCTGTCGATGGGCATTTAGGTTGCTTCCATGAACTGGCTATTGGAAATAGTGCTGCAATGAACATTGGGGTGCATGTGTCTTTTTGAATTATGGTTTTCTCTGGGTATATGCCCAGTAGTGGGATAGCTAGATCACGTGGCAATTCTATTTTTAGTTTTTTAAGGAACATCCGTACTGTTCTCCATAGTGGCTGTATCAATTTACATTCCCAAAAACAGTGTAAGAGGGTTCCCTTTTCTCCACACCCTCTCCAGCATTAGTTGTTTGTAGATTTTCTGATGATGCCCATTCTAACTGATGTGAGGTGATACCTCATTGTAGTTTTGATTTGCATTTCTCTAATAATTAGTGATGTTGAGCAGCTTTTCATGTGCTTCTTGGCCATCTGTATGTCTTCTTTGGAGGAATGTCTACTTAGTTCTTCTGCCCATTTTTGGATTGGGTTGTTTGTTTTTTAATATTGAGCTGCATGAGATGTTTATATATTTTGGAGATTAATCCTTTGTTGATTCATATGCAAATATTTTCTCCCATTCTGACAGTTGTCTTTTCTTCTTGTTTATGGTTTCCTTTGGTATGCAAAAGCTTTTAAGTTTCATTAGGTCCCATTTGTTTATTTTTGTTTTTATTTCCATTACTCTAGAAGGTGGATCAAAAAAGATCTTGCTGTGATTTATGTCAAAGAGTGTTCTTCCTATGTTTTCTTCTAAGAGTTTTATAGTGTCCGGTCTTACATTGGTCTCTAATCCAATTTGAATTTATTTTTGTGTATGGTGTTAGGGAGTGTTCTAATTTCATTCTTTTTTTTTTTTTTTTTGCGATACGTGGGCCTCTCACTGTTGTGGCCTCTCCCATTGCGGAGCACAGACTCCGGATGTGCAGCCTCAGCGACCATGGCTCACAGGCCCAGCCACTCCACGGCATGTGGGATCTTCCCGGACCGGGGCACAAACCCGTGTCCCCTGCATCGGCAGGCGGATTCTCAACCACTGCGCCCTAATTTCATTCTTTTACATGTATCTGTCCAGTTTTCCCAGCACCACTTGTTGAAGAGACTGTCTTCTCTCCATTGTATATCCTTGTCTCCCTTGTCATAGATTAGTTGACCGTAGGTGAGTGGGTTTATCTCTGGGCTTTCTATCTTGTTCCATTGATCTATGTTTCTGTTTTTGTGCCAGTACCATATTGTCTTCATTACTGTAGCTTTGTAGTATAGTCTGAACTCAGGGAGTCTGATTCCTCCAGCTCCGTTTTTTTCCCTCAAGACTGCTTTGGTTATTCGGGGTCTTTTGTGTCTTTATACAACTTTTAAGATTTTTTGTTGTAGCTCCATAAAAAATGCCATTGGTAATTTGATAGGGATTGCACTGAATCTGTAGATTGCTTTGGGTAGTGTAGTCATTTTCATAATATTGATTCTTCCAATCCAACAACATGGTACATCTCTCCATCTGTTGGTATCATCTTTAATTTCTTTCATCAGTGTCTTATAGTTTTCTGCATACAGTTCTTTTGTCTCCCTAGGTAGGTTTATTCCTAGCTATTTTATTCTTTTTGTTCCAATGGTAAATGGGAGTGTTTCCTTAATTGCTCTTTCAGATTTTTCATCATTAGTGTATAGGAATGCAAGAGATTTCTGTGCATTAATCTTCTATCTTTTAACTTTACCAAATTCATTGATTAGCTCTAGTAGTTTTCTGGTGGCATCTTTAGGATTCTCTATGTATAGTATCACGTCATCTGTAAGCAGTGACAGTTTTACTTCTTTTCCAATTTGTATTACTTTTATTTTTCTTCTCTGATTGCCATGGCTAGAACTTCGAAAACTATGTTGAATAATAGTGGTGAGAGTTGGCATCCTTGTCTTGTTCCTGATCTTAGAGGAAATGCTTTCAGTTTTTCACCATTGAGAATGATGTTTGCTGTGGGTTTGTCGTATATGGCCTTTGTTATGTTGAAGTGGGTTCCCTCTATGCCCACTTTCTGGAGAGCTTTTTATCATTAATGGGTGTTGACTTTTGTTAAAAGCTTTTTCGGCATCTATTGAGATGAACATATGGTTTTTATTCTTCAATTTGTTAATATGGTGTATCACATTGATTGATTTATGTATACTGAAGAATCCTTGCATCCCTGGGATAAATCCCACTTAATCATGGTGTATGATCCTTTTAATGTGTTGTTGTATTCTGTTTGCTAGTATTTTGTTGAGGATTTTTGCATCTATAATCATCAGTGATATTCGTCTCTAATTTTCTTTTTTTGTAGTATCTTTGTCTGGTTTTGGTATCAGGGTGATGGTGGCCTCATGGATTGAGTTTGGGAGTGTTCCTTCCTCCACAATATCTTGGAAGACTTTGAAAAGGATAGGTGCTAGCTCTTCTCTAAATGTTTGATAGAATTCACCTGTGAAGCCATCTGGTCCTGGACTTTTGTTTGTGGGAAGGTTTTTAATCACAGTTTCAATTTCATTACTTGTGATTGGTCTGTTCATATTTTCTGTCTCTTCCTGGTTCAGTCTTGGAAGTTTATACCTTTCTAAAAATTTGTCCATTTTTTCCAGGTTGTCCATTTTATTGGCATAGAGTTGCTGGTAGTACTCTCTTAGGATGCTTTGTATTTCTGCGGTGTCTGTTGTAACTTCTCCTTCTTCATTTCGAATTTTATTGATTTGAGTTCTCTCCCTCTTTTTCTTGATAAGTCTGACTAATGGTTTAAAAATTTTATCTTCTCAAAGAACCAGCTTTTAGTTTTATTGATCTTTCCTATTGTTTTCCTTGTTTCTATTTCATTTATTTCTGCTCTGACCTTTATGATTTCCTTCCTTCTGCTAACTTTGGGTTTTGTTTGTTCTTCTTTCTCTGCCTCCTTTAGGTGTAAGGTTAGATTGTTTATTTGAGATTTTTCTTGTTTCTTGAGGTAGCCTTGTGTAGCTATAAACATCCCTCTTAGAACTGCTTTTGCTGCATCCCATATGTTTTGGATCATCATGTTTTCATTGTCAGTTGTCTCCAGGTATTTTTTGATTTCCTCTTTGATTTCTTCAGTGATCTCTTGGTTATTTAGTACTTATTGTTTAGCCTCCATGTGTTTTTGTTTTTTACTTTTTTTTCCCTGTAATTCATTTCTAATCTCTTAACGTTGTGGTCGGAAAAGATGCTTGATTTGATTTCAATTTTCTTAAATTTACTGTGGCTTGTTTTGCAACCCAAGATGTGATCTATCCTGGAAAATGTTCTGTGTGCACTTGAGAAGAAAGTGTAATCTTCTGTTTTTGGATGGAATGTCCTATAATTATCAATTAAAATCTATCTGGTCTGTTGTGTCATTTAAAGCTTGTGTTTCCTTATTTATTTTCATTTTGGATGATCTGTCTGTTGGTGTAGGTGAGGTGTTAAAGTCCCCCACTATTACTGTGTTACTGTCAATTTGCTCTTGTACAGCTGTTAGCAGTTGCCTTATGTATTGTGGTGCTCCTATGTTGGGTGCATATATATTTATAATTGTTGTATCTTCTTCTTCGATTGATCCCTTGATCATTATGTAGTGTCCTTCCTTGTCTCTTGTAACATTATTTATTTTAAAGTCTATTTTATCTGATATGAGTATTGCTACTCCAGCTTTCTTTTGATTTCCATTGGCATGGAATATCTTTTTCCATCCTCTCACTTTCAGTCTGTATGTGTCCCTAGATCTGAAGCGGGTCTCTTGTGGACAGCATATTGAGGGGTCTTGTTTTTGTATCCATTCAGCAAGCCTATGTGTTTTGGTTGGAGCATTTAATCCATTCACGTTTAAGGTAATTATCAATATGTATGTCCCTATGACCATTTTCTTAATTGTTTTGGGTTTGTTTTTGTAGGTCCTTTTCTTCTCTTGTGTTTCGCACTTAGAGAAATTCCTTTAACATTCGTTGTAGAGCTGGTTTGGTGGTGCTGAATTCTCTTAGCTTTTGCTTGTCTGTAATGCTTTTGATTTCTCCATGGAATCTGAATGAGATCCTTGCCAGGTAGGGTAATGTTGGTTGTAGGTTCTTCCCTTTCATCACTTTAAGTATATCATGCCACTTCCTTCTGGCTTGTAGAGTTTCTGCTGAGAAATCAGCTGTTAATATTGTGGGATTTCCCTTGTATGTTATTTGTCATTTTTCCCTTGCTGTTCTCAATAATTTTTCTTTGTCTTTAATTTTTGCCAATTTGATTACTATGTGTCTCAGCATGTTTCTCCTTGCTTTATCCTGTATGGGACTCTCTGCACTTCCTGGACTTGGGTGGCTACTTCCTTTCCCATGTTAGGGAAGTTTTCAACTATAATCTCTTCAAATATTTTCTCGGGTCCTTTCTCTCTCTCTTCTCCTCTGGGACCCCTATAATGCGAATGTTGTTGGGTTTAATGTTGTCCCAGAGATCTCTTAGGCTGTTTTCATTTATTTTCATTATTTTTTCTTTATTCTGTTCCACAGCAGTGAATTACATCATTCTGTATTCCAGGTCACTTATCCGTTTTTCTGCCTCAGTTATTATGCTATTGATTCCTTCTAGTGTAGTTTTCATTTCAGTTATTGTATTGTTCATCTCTGTTTGTTTGTTCTTTTATTCTTCTAGGTCTTTGCTAAACATTTCTTGCATCTTCTTGATATTTGTCTCCATTCTTTTTCCGAGGTCCTGGATCATCTTCACTATCATTATTCTGAATTCTTTTTCTGGAAAGTTGCCTATCTCCACTTGATTTAGTTGCTTTTCTGGGGTTTTACCTTGTTCCTTCATCTGGTACATAGTCTTCTGCCTTTTCATCTTGTCTGTCTTTCTGTGAATGTTGTTTTTGTTTCACAGGCTGCAGGATTGTAGTTCTTCTTGCTTCTGCTGTCTGCCCTCTGGTGGATGAGGCTATTTAAGAGGCTTGTGCAAGTTTCCTGATGGGAGAGACTGGTGGTGGGTAGAGCTGACTGTTGCTCTGGTGGGCAGAGCTCAGTAAAACTTTAATCCACTTGTCTGCATATGGGTGGGGCTGTGTTCCCTCCCTGTCGGTTGTTTGGCCTGAGGCAACCCAACACTGGAGCCTACCTGGGCTCTTTTGTGGGGCTAATGGCTGACTCTGGGAGGGCTCATGCCAAGGAGTAGTTCCCAGAACTTCTGCTGCCAGTGTCCTTGTCCCCACGGTGAGCCACAGCCCCCCCCCCCCCCCCCCGCCTCTGCAGGAGACCCTCCAACACTAACAGGCATGTCTGTTTCAATCTCCTCTGGGGTCACTGCTCCTTACCCTGGGTCCTGATGTGCTCACTACTTTTCTGTGGTCTCTAAGAGTGGAGTCTCTGTTTCCCCCAGTCCTATCAAAGTCCTGTCATGAAGTCCCACTAGCCTTCAAAGTCTGATTCTCTATGAATTCCTCCTCCCTTTGCCAGACCCCCAGGTTGGGCAGCCTGTCGTGGGGCTCAGATCCTTCACGCCAGTCGGTGGACTTCTGTGGTATAAGTGTTCTACAATCTGTGAGTCACCCACCCAGCAGTTATGGGAGTTGATTTTACTGTGATTGCGCCCCTCCTACCATCTCATTGTGACTTCTCTTTTGTCTTTGGATGTGGGGTATGTTCTTGGTGACTTCCAGTGTCTTCCTGTCGATGATTGTCCAGGAGCTAGTTGTGATTCTGATGTTCTCGCAAGAGAGAGTGAGAGCATGTTCTTCTACTCCGCCATCTTGGTTCCTAAACCCTTAGTTTTTATTTAATGCTTTTTTATCTTTTCCAGGATCCCATACAGGTTATCATACTACCTTTAGTTTTTATGTCTCCTTATGTTCCTGTTGACTGTAACATTTTCTCAGACTTTTTTTGTTTTTGATGACTTTGACAGTTTTGAGCAGTACTAGTTCACTGTATTGTAAGATGCCTGTGTATTGGAATTTGTGTGATGTTTTTCTCATCATTGGACTGGGGGTATAGTCTGGGGTTACAGACTGAGAGCCACGAGTTTTGAAATGGAATATTCTTATCTTTATTGATGTATTTTTAAAATAACATGAATGTCTCTTTTCCTTAGCCCATTAATGATGTAAGAGACTCTTCAGTCAAGAGACACTATTTGATTTTGCAGTAACAAACAACACCATACCTTAGTAAGTTAAGCAGCAACAATTCAGTTGTCAGCATACAATGTGTCATTGGTTGGCTAGGTCTTTTCCCCTATGTAAGGTTTGTCTCCACACTGGGATTACATTGATGCAGTCATAGTTCTGGTATCCACAGCAGAGGAAAACAAGTGCAGGGAAAATCATGATCGGTCTCTTAAATCTACTGCCTAGAAGTGACATGTGTCACATCTCACATTTCTTTGGCCAACGGAACCACACAGCCTAGACTGACTATAGGTGGCAGAACAATATAATCATCAGTAGGAAGAAAAAATGGATATTGTGAACAGTAATAAAAACTGCCACATGGGTGTTTTGTTTTTATAATTTAAGTGGAAGAAAGATACGTAATTCTATAAAAAGTAATAAATGCAACTTCATTGAAAGCATAAAGGACATAATTAGCATAAAATCAAAACTTTTGTAAAAGAGTGAAAAGTAATAAAAATTATAATAAATTGAGTTAGAGTAAAGGAAAAATACTCAACAGATCTAGAACAAATATATTTAAGCAAGAAGAAATACACATCAATAATTAAAAACAGAAAAAGTAGATATACCAACAAATGTAGAGACTTAAAGAGACAATACCTTGAAACTTTCTAAATGAATAAATTAGAAAATCTCAGTAATACTGAAATTTGTTGATAGGCAAAACTGACAAATTTATGGGTAGAGAATTCAAAATGTGAAGAATTTGAAATGTGAATTCAATAATCATAGAAGCAATTGAAAATCATCAAAGAATGATTGTTTTCCCTGTTATACTTCTTGTATAGCTCAGCCTATGACCTTTTCAGAATAAAACTAATTTAACTTTCAATAAAAAAAATTTTGCATAGAAAAATAAAGTTAATCCAAAAGCTGCTATAAAGAAGCAATTTTGTCCTTTATAATGAAATAGAAGACTGCACACTACCTCAAGCAGTGTATATTACAAAGCTATATGATGCTAAATAGGTACTTTTTCAAAGCAATCAAATGGCAAAGCCAATTTGTGTTGATATATCTCGATAAGCAAAGCAATTTAGTGTCCTTGAAATAATATATATTTCATACTTATTTAATGAGATCCACATATTCAAGGGCACAGTGATTATGCTTCTGTTGGCTAGTTATTTGCCTGTTCCTGAAAGCATTTTTAAAACCTGCTCTAATAAAAGCTGTGTATTACAAAGAACAACAAAAGAGAGGAAAGTATATAACGTAGGATGATATACTTTAAAAAATACCAAACATAAATCAGTTCCAAGTGCAGATTCTTGTGTCCCCAACTTCAAACAATGTTTAATACTATGTAGAACTGTATATAAAATACATTTTTCCATTTTCACAAAAGTATCCACCTATAAGTCTAATTTTATCAATCGGTCATTACAAGTTTTATATCACGCTTTCACCTGCATTATTTTTAATAATAAAGCAGATTTGGGTCATAACATGAAGTCATTCATTAGACTTCAATCGAAACCAGGTTGAAATGCTATGCAATTTCTCAGAAACCTAAATATAGAATTACCATATGACCCAGCAGTTTCACTCCCTGGTGTATACCCAAAATAACTGAAAGTAAGGACTAAAACAGATATTTGTAAATCCACATTCACAGCAGCATTATTTACAATAGCCAAAAGATGGAAGCAACCCAACTGTATACATCAACAGATGAATAGATACACAAAATGTGATACATCCACACAATGGAATATTACTCAGCCTTAATAAAGGAGGAAATTGTGACACATGCTACAGTGTAGATGAACCCTGACATTGTTAGTGAAATAAGCCAGTCACAAAAGGATAAATATTGTATGAGTCGTCTTCTGTGAGGTTCTTAGAACAGCTGAAGTCATAGAGAAGAAAAGAAAATCGTGCTTACCGAAGACTGGAAGGAGGGGAGAATGGGGAGTTAGTGTTTAATGGGTGTACAGTCTCAGCTGGGGAAGATGAAAAGGTTCTGGAGATGGTGGTGATGATTGCACAAGAATGTGAATGTACTTAAAGCCACAGAAATGTACACTTAAAATGGTTAAAATGTTAATTTTTATGCTCTGTGTATATTGTTACAATTTACAATAGAATACAAAAACACCGAAAAATGAAGAAATTTTAAAAAAACAACAATTAGCGTGCTTATAGAAGTTACATGGTAGAAAAGATAAACAAAGAGAAAAAGACATTAACCAAATTTATATTTAGAATCTATTCCCAGGTAAATCATTGTATCCATCTTTTGTAGATCACACCTGCACACACAACAATGTAATAAAAGTCTGTGGTAGAGAGATCATAAAGATACATCACAAGGTGAGTTATCTTACGAGTGGGTTCTGGAAGGCTGGCAAATTATCTGATGGCAGCATCACATATGGATTTAAAGTATTCACGATTTTAAACAATTTAGAAAGAAGGGGCATTGTACTCTGAGAAACTGAGCTGGCATAAAAAAATGCCTCTGGCAATGACAACTACTCTTACCTCGAAGATGCCTTTGAAAGGTTTAAATACATTTTTTTATGTAAGATATGAGAGAAAAAAACCCTCGTATTTCTAAAGTGTTATATAATTTTATATACTATGATACTTGAAAAATGCCTGTGTAACCAGGTATTTCTCGGAAATCCCTCAGAACATTTCTACTGACATTTTAATATCTAGAACTTAATCATGTGGCCACACATAGTTGCAGGAAAACTGAAAATGTGATATTTTGGTTGGATCATTCTCCTTTTTCTCACTGTGACCCTTGGGACAAACTTTATTTTCAAGTTTTTTTTTTTTTTTTTTAAATTGAGGTTAAGTTCACAAAGCATAAGATAAACATTTAAAAGTGTACAATTCAGTGGCATTTAGTACATTCTCAATGAGGTGATGGAACTCTGGATCCCTATGTAGTTCCAGAACATATTCATCACCATACCTATTACCTAGTTTCCTTCTGACCTTCCTTCCCCAACTGGTACCCATAAACCACTAATCTGCTCTCTGTGTTTACAGATTTAGCTCTCCTGGCTATTTCATGTAAGTAAAATCATAGAGTGTGTGGCCTTTTGTTTATGGCTTCTCTTACTTAGCATAATGTTTTGGAGGTTCACCTATGTATCTGTAGTTCACTCTTTTTCATGGATGAATAGTGTTAAATTATATGTGTGTACTACCTTTTGTTTATCCATTCATCTGGTGATGTATATATGGATCGTTTCTACCATTTGGCTACTGCAAATAGTGCAGCTATTAGCACTCATGTACAAGTATTTGTCTGAACATGTTTTCAGTTCTTATGGGTATATATCCAAGAGTGGAGCTGCTGAGTCATACAGTAATTCTGTATTTAGCTGGTTCATTGACTCCCCAATAAGACTGGAGTCCTATTACTAGCGATGCAGAAGTCGAGCAGATGTTGTGTTGTAACCAGCAGCATCTGTGATGCATTTTGTTCCTCTTGGGGCACTTGTTCAGTATTTCTTCTCCATTTCTTAGTAGAGGTGGAACACGGGCTCCCTTTCCCACCGATAGACTAAATCACATCCACTTTTTGCACTCAGAACTCTATGGTATATTGCCTTCTGGCCTAGTTATTTATAGCACAGTGACTTGGTCCCAGACAACCATATCAATCTAAAAAATTGCTGAAGCATGAGCCACTACACAGCTGTAGCTGTTTAGTTACAAAAAAAATCATGGCAAGGACCAGATGCATTTCCCAATATACTGCATTCAGCATAGGCTAAATGATGAATTTGAGTTGATTCATAATCTAAATAAGTGACCTTTTATGAATTGAATATGAATAACAGGAAACTGTTTAAAACTTTATGGGCTATTAATTTTTTAAAAGATTGAGATTTTGAAAATAAAGTCTCATTCATAAAATTGTCTTAAGCTGTATACTGTATATAAGCTGTCTACAGTCACATATCACATATACAAACACATTATTCTTAGTGGTTAAAGTACTCACAGATAGGCAACCATTCTTACTTACCAGACACCCAGTGTGCAAATTCATCTTAATTAATTAAACGTAGTATCAGAGATACACCTCCTCAGAGAAAGGCTGTTCTCTACTGCCCTGTAGGATGCTTTAAAAGTTTGATCTACTAGCCCTTCTACATAACACACAAATTCCTAATCTGATTATTAATATTGATTTTTAGGCAATTCATGAATCCTCTGAAACTATAAAAACTGCATCTGTGTTTGTGAACATATGTATTTTTCCATTCAGAATATCCAAGTGGTCACTATCCACATTCTCCCCACATTAAGACATTGGTTTAAAAGTTGTGGGATATTAGGAAATATATTTAACCTCATAGAACTCCAGGAAATTGTGAAAAATTGGAAAATATCTGGGGTTCAGAAAGCAACAGATGAGGCTGCTCTGCTGAAACAAGAGTGCTTGGCAAAGGATATAAAATAAATGCAAAGTTCCTTTCCTTTTCCTTTTCTTCTTCACACTTTTGTATATCCTACTTTCAAATTTAAGATCATGATACACCTCCTTTAACAACCATTCAACTTACCACTGATGGACCAGTTGATGGACAAGGTTCAGTCCTCTCCCCTGGATTCTTACAATCAGTCAGATCCACAAAATGCCACTTAAATAGATTGCCATACTCAGGAGAATGTAAAGTTGGTGATGGCCAGAGATCTTTGTTGTCTGCTTTTGTTGTACCCCAAGAACCTAAAATATTTCCCATCTCCTATTATGTGCTGATAAATATTTTCTTCAAGTTTGAATGAAAGCTATAGCTGTCCGAGCCACACTACCACTATTTTGAGCAACAGAATTTCTATTCATTCTCTATCTTGTTCCACCAGGTTGGTGTCAGTATTTGCCCAAAAACGCTTATTAATGAAGTGCTTTTTACAAGGACACTGAAGTTAATCCAAAAGCATAGCAGATGTTTCTATGTTTCCAGGAGATTCTGAAGGAATAGTAAAACTATAACCATTGGGGAAGGAAAAAATAAAATCAACTTTAGTGTTTAATTTTATGTTTTGCTAAAGAGTGACTATTCAGCAGATGTGGAGGTCAAGAAACAATATTAATCTGGATAAATAAATGTTAAAAACAGGAGAAAATAGTAAATGTAATCAATAAATTAAAGAAAAATATGCTTCTTTGTTTCAGGGTTATCTTACCTATTTAAACATTTGAATGGCACAGAGATAGAACACACATGTGGCCATGCACACACGTTTCATTTTGGTAAAGCTGAGTTTTGATTATGCTTTCTTCACTGGCTAGCTATGTGATTTTTGCCAAGCTATTAAACCTATGGACGTATCAATTCTCTTCCTTCTAAAATGGGATTAAATATTTTTCCAGATTGTTGAGAAGACTGCATATAGTATAATTTAAGTAATATTGCTGTTCATCAACAACAACCGGTACATGTTCTTTGCAAGAAAAACCGGACCATGTTCTTTGTCATTACTTATTTCAGTAATTTGAGCCAATATTTTGTATCAGAAGCTACTGTTTCTCATCCTCCTGACATATTCCTTACAAATTATCCATTGAATTAATTGGTACACATTTGTTAGTGGTTCTGTTGTTGAATCAAGTGCTTTTTTATTCATTCTGGAGGCAATAGTTTCTTCGTGTTTCCTCTGCAAAGGGATTCTCTGTACTGCTTTCTTCCACAGACATCATTAGCTTCATCAAAGTGCATCCCACAGATAGATCCAAATTGAACAATCTTAATTTCACTGGAACCCATGTCCTGAACCTTCTGCTTCAATTATAGGAAATTTCCGTTGATACACAGTTTTAGCCCCTAGGCACCTGAGAATATAGCTCTCAACTTTTCGGGGGGATATCAAACTAATTTTTATTTTGTCTTTTTGCATCAACTATGTCTTACCCTTTTTTTCTGTGGTCACTTCCCATTGTTCCACCTATCACTAATTTTTACCTGAAGCCTCTGTTTCAGCCAAGGGGCCAACCGGTATTAATTGTCATCAATATGATTCTTGCAAATGCTTCCCTCTTCTACCTCTTCCCAGTCATATGGAGTAGGTTTAAATTATTAAACGTTTATAGCATGATCTCCTCAACTGGGTAGGAAAGAAGTTGTAACTGTGATATCAATATAGAGTTGAGGAGTAAAAACAATCATTTCAAACTTGTATGAAGAATTTGGGCAGTCATTTTTAAAGGTATTGTCATTGTGTCATATTAAAAATCAGTCCCTGCTCTGGAACTCATTAATGCGACCAGGTCCCTGACCTACTATAGGATCAGTCAGAGAAAAAAAAAATATTTGTAGAAGTGGCGAGGAAGCGTATGCAAGTTCCATATACCTGCCACCCTCTCTTCCCTATTTTCGCCACATTACTTCAACAGTACATGCAACCATGATATTTCTTTACTTCTGTGCTTACTAAGTTTCAGCATGCATCCATGCAGTCATTAAGTCATCCCTTTAGACACTTCTTGTCCCTCAGTTTTGTAAATACATATCTTAGTAACTCTTTCCAACCTTCAAACAATCTGCTACTTTGTATATGATAAGGTATGTGATACCTTGTACATAATGTTTTTTAGCCAATGTTTTCCTGCCCCTGCAGTAAAACCGGTTTCTTTAGCTGATGATATTTAAGCAGGGATTCCGAAATAAAATATTTTCTGAGTTAATCATATAGTAGGGTTAGAAACATCTGCTTCTGTCTCTGGGAATAGAGATCAAACCCAGAATGAGTCTTGATTCTAGTTAAGACCCATAAGTATCCACAGAGAGCTGTCTGTAACAGACCTATGCAATCCACTTGCCCACACTATGGACTAGTCAGATTTTCATGGTCTGTGTCATGATGGATTTTAGTGTCTGATATTCCTGTCAAGCAGCATAACAATTTTAGTCAATTTTCTAGTTTTGGAGGGACGCAGTAGGAAATGATCTTTTTCTGTCCATGTACATTGCTTACATTTTTCCGTGAGTGCTCATTTTTTGTACCAAGGATGCTACTTTCAAAGAGCAGGTGAGGACACCACTTGCTGCTACCAGACACTTCCATATTCAGGAGAATTCCCTCCCTATATGCCCCACTTAAATTTTTCCTCTATGTTCATAACAGTTTCCACACCATAGCATCTTCTACAAATGTGCCTTTTCTCCTTTAACCATTCAAAGTCCATTTTCAAGACCATATGGCCAGTCCAGTGCCTACTGAAAAATAATTGGTATAGGTCAATACTTTAGTATTTCTATTATTACTGTAATTTATTTCCTTAGATACTACAAGACCACTATTAATAATTCTGCCCATCGAGGGAATTTATCTTTTCTTTTTCTAATTGAAAAGGTGAGGCGAGGATCACAGCATTTCTGATAATACCATCTACACACTGTCATTGTGAGAAGCCAAAGAGGTCAACTGAGCAGTGAAGCTCCAATATGCCCTGTTGTTCAGAACTTGTACTAGTTGCATAGCTTCTGTAACAAAATACCACAAACTAATGGCTTAAAACAACATAAACGTATATGGTCTCACAGTTTTGGAGGCTAGAATTCTGAAACCAAGTTGCCATCAGGACCGTCCTCTCTCTGGAACCTTGCTTTCCTCTTCCTAGCTTCTAGCACTTTGCCAGCAATTGTTGGCATCCCCTGGCTTGCAGTTGCAAAATTCCAGTCTCTGCCTCTGTCGTCACATGCTGTTTTATATGTCTCTGCCTTCACATGACATCTTTTTATAAGGTCACCAGTCATATTGGATTAGGGGCCCGTCTAACTTCAGTATGGCCACATCTTAACTAATTTCATCTGCAATGACTCTGTTTCCAAGTAAGGTCACGCTCTGAGGTGCTGGGGGTGAGCACGTCAGTACAAGAGATCTTTTTTTGAGGAATGAGGGGGCACAATTCAACCCATAACAGAACCCCATTAGCCCCATTCAGATTCAACATTCTTTCATGTAATTGTTAGAGTGGAGCTAGTAGAAGCCCGAATTTGCTACATCATGCTTCAAAAGTAAAGGAACCTCACTCTGTATGACAGACTGTAGGTCCATCCGACTCTCTACAAATAACTATGTCGTTTCTTTTTATGGCTGAGTAATATTCCATTGTATATATGTGCCACATCTTCTTTATCCATTCATCTGTCGATGGACACTTAGGTTGCTTCCATGTCCTGCCTATTGTAAACAGAGCTGCAATGAACATTATGGTACATGACTCTGATTCACTATGTTATACAGCAGAAACTAACACACCATTGTAAAGCAATTATACTCCAATAAAAATGTTTAAAAAAATAAAAGAAAAGAACCCAATCATGTCTGTACCTCTTTTTAATATTTTCTTGCTGGCAGAAATAACAATTTATTTTTGTTTGAGGAATGTTCCCAATAGTGGCTCATGCCCACGTTCTTCCTGTGAATTCCACCATCTATGACACAAGGTGTATTTTAGCAAGGTGATGTATTTTAGCAAGGTGATGCAACCATCCCCGGGTGGTCATACTATTATTCCACATTTGTAGCTCAACTTGATTTTAAGTTGAGATATCATTATTATACCATAAAAATAATTCTAGTGCCTTCCTTTTACCTAGTCATGACAATAATCAAGAGAAGACAAATATCTCTGTGGGCGCACAGTAAAACATGTATTCTTGGCCATATCACATGAATGCAAACTTTCTTTGACCTTCTTCGGAAGTAGGAGTCAAAAGACAGCATTAGCCAAATGGATCTGCACAGAAGACCAATATCCTGCAGTTTGTGACAAAGCTTGATTTGTTAACTCCATTTCTTTTTTATGTATAAATTTATTTATTTTTGGCTGCATTGGGTCTTCGTCGCTGTGCACGGGCTTTCTGTAGTTGCGGTGAGCGGGGGCTACTCTTGGTTGTGGTGCACGGGCTTCTCGCGGTGGCTTCTCTTGTGGAGCACGGGCTCTAGGCATGCGAGCTTCAGTAGTTGTGGCTCACGGGCTCAGTAGTTGTGGCTCACGGTCTGTAGAGCACAGGCTGAGTAGTTGTGGCGCACGGGCTTAGTTGCTCCGCGGCATGTGGGATCTTCCCGAACCAGGGCGCAAACCCATGTCCCCTGCATTGGCAGACGGATTCTTAACCACTGCGCCACCAGGGAAGCCCTGTTAACACCATTCTGGTATAGGTGACATCTTTGGAAGCATCACTTTTGTTTGGTCATCTGCAGTCCACTGTTACTCTCCAAGAACTGTCAGCTGTTTTTATAGGCTGTATTGAACTAGTAAGTAAAAGAATCAAGTATACTTGCTCTAACACACCTTAAGTAAGAGCAAAATCCCCCTTGACCTCCCCATCCCACCGCAGGTAACTATATTGCTTCAAATTACCTGAGTGCTCCTTGGTAATTGTAAAGTTTCCCATCAGAAATATTCAACTAAAAGCATATGACCAGTAGACCTGCAGGACAGTGCTTTTCCCAATGCCTAGTATAAGGAAAAAGACTCCCAATCAGACATAACATGCTTTCAATGAGGAGTTCAGGGCAAGGTATCCAAAAAATCATGCATAATTGTCTTTTACCAAGTTCGACTCTGTGGCATATTTTCCCTTTCAAGACTTCTGCAGTCAAATCATCATAACCCTCAAATTTCATCACATTACTCTTTAAACTCCATCACAAATTTAGGGAATGTACATTGTGCTCTGATGTCCAGTAATGCCAATAAGGATTCTTTCCCACTTTTTCACGCTAATGTGAATGGCCTTGGGTCCATATCTCGGTGGTGTACCAAGGAACCTTGGCCACCCCATTACAGAAAATGGTAGCCCTCTTTATCACCCCATACCATTTTCACTGGAATCTAGAATTTTGATTTCGATTTTTGATTTTTCTCAGAAAATCTAAAAGAATCTAGATTTTTGATTTGTATTTTTCTCAGATTTTTAAACCTTATCGAGGCTCTTGTATATAGAACAGATCAACTGAGTTTCTTGCAGACTCTGAAGAACTGGTAGAGGAGACTTACTGTCTGGACACCTAGTCTCTTAGAGCGGACCACCAGCACATTAAATAAAAGTCAGGTCAATGATGGTCCATTTTCATTCCATTTTTAATCAGCCATCTGAATATTTCCCCTGGGTTTAATCTTCCTGATGCATTTACTCTTTTTAACAAAGATTTCTTTTTAACAACTCAAAACATGTTTTTATCAGTGTTTATATTCTCAGCATACTGATCTATTTAGGAAGAGTAAAGCAGCTTTCCTTCTCCTTATACTTTATTCTAACTCCTTCAATACAGACTAATAAATTAGGGGAGAGATTGAAGGATTCATCCATCACACACACAGTGGTGAATAGTTGTCTACTGAGAATCCTGTGTTAACTCAAACGT